>NW_023501268.1:0-144534 GCF_013396195.1 Fusarium tjaetaba | reverse complement strand
CCCTATACGATGACGGCTTTTTAGTGCTTGACATGGGGTCAAAATTTGCAGTTTATGTAGGTCTTTACACACCCTACTCCGTTATCGGCCTAACTTGGGAAAAGCTTCAGAGCTTCTCTCGCACAACACACAAATCATTCACAATTACAGAGGCGTTCCTAAAGTGAATGAGGAATTTTTATCACTAGATCAATCTCTGTCTTAAAGAGATTCAATAAGAACTTAGTTCAATACTGGCTTCATTTACCTTTGGAACGTCCTGCATTGGACATTTAGTCAGCTCACGGAGAAAAGGAAGCAATAAGTGCCTCGAGCCAATTTACGCTTCGGCCTGCACAACAAACATCAAACACTCTCTCTCCCTCTCAACAATTGAGTTTTTAAACATTTGTTATTTATTTACTCAAATATCTTGTCGATGCTGCTCTGATAACAAAAAGAAAGACCTAAAAGGTAACAGCCATGGTATCCTTCAGCTCCTATCCATAAAATAATCCAATCCCATTCACAATGCCCCACGCCAAATAACGCCTTGGATGGTGTCGAATTCTATCCGCACAACCGTTCTCATTTCTCATTTGTCAGATCGTTTGTTTATTTATTTGGTGATCCAGCCAAGGTAATCAGCAACGATCAATGTCACCATACTACAAGTCAAGTCAGCGAATTATTCGACTATTTCAGGTATCAGAGGGACTTACGCGTGAGGAGCGATGCGGACGTAGTATGTACCGAAACCACGGTAGAAGCGGCCGAGGCCCTCTTGCTTAGCAACCTTGGAGAAGCAGTCCATCATGCTGCGGTAGGGCAGCTTGCCGTCAGGTCCCTTTGATTGCTTCTGGAGACGTGTCTTGACAAAGTCGAAGGGCAATGAGAAGAAGGAAGCGAAGAAACCAGCAATGGCACTGGCAGTGAGAGTCTGGGTGCGGGCGGAGAGATCGGTGTTGTTCTTGAGCTGGACCTTGGCTTCACTGAAGAAAGCGAGCTGGCCAAAGTTGAGAGCCATAGCTCGTGCGACTGTGGGAGCAGCACCGGCCCAGAGAGCACCGACACCTTCGCTCTTGGCGATGCTGGTAAGAGCATCAATGACAGACTTGTAGTTTTTTCGCTCAGCGAGGGGCTTAAGGCCGTCACTCTGCATTCGGATGAGGGCGAGATCAGCAGGGTTACCGATCATAGCAGCGATACCGCCGGCAGTGAGACCAGCAGTTGCTCGTTCCGAGAAACCGACTGAGCGGCCATCAGCTTTGGCTCTGGCGGACAAGTTTTTCATAAGCGTGTCGAACATGCCCAAGCGGGCGGTGGTATAGACGGCCTGGCGCAAAAGACCAGCTGAGAGACCAGTGTATAGGTCAAGGACTTTTCCACTGGCGATAATCTGTCGAGTGACGGAGAGAGGAGAAGGCTTAGGGCCAGAAGCAGTTCCCTCGCCAGCGAGTTGAATGCGGACCTTGACCATGTCGACAGGCTGGATGACGGTCGTGGCCACCATACCGCTGATACCGCCGTTGATGAAGGGAAGGGCGGCCCTCATGAGAGGAGTGTGAAGGATGTCATTGGCAATAGCGGCCGAGTCACCTCGAGCAGCTCCCAACACATCGCTGGTCTTTGAGCGAGCTGATTCAGCTGCTTGCTTAAGTGACTGGCTCATGATGAATGGGTAAGGTGGATTCGGTTCGAGGAGAGATCGATCCAAGTCAAGACGAGTTCGATTCGAGTGAGTCGTCGTCTAGGAGGATAGGTAGGATGGGCTGCTTTGGACTGGTCTGGTGTAAGTACAATTCAGACCCAAGATGCGGGCATGGCTGGGACTTTATAATATCATGGCTGCTATGGATGGATGTCACCACCAACTACAACCGACTATGGCCGTACACTCAAACCACAGCCATGATACATGATGGTCCAGGAACCGAAGACTTCCGGCGTTTGACCCGAAGCCGGTGGCATGGCCGCTGGACTTGGACTTGGGCTTGAACTTGGATGGAGGTGGATGCCCGGCCCTGAATGTCCTCCTGGTGTGGGGGATATCGAGGCTTGTCTTGGGGTGTCTATGGGTGACATGGAGGGTGTGTGCAGTGGAGGAGGAGGAGTACGAACTGTAGCCGGGGGTAGATTCCCGCTGGGCCCCTCCCGCGGCACAGTGGATCTGCCCCCGCCATGGCCCGTGGATGTGTTTGGCTTTGGCTGGGCTGGGCTGGGCTGGGACTGGGTCTGGATACAGGGCACGGCAGAGCAATGACATGGGCACCAACAGAGGAGAGCTTACCAGAACAACAAGGAGAAAGAAATCGATATCCGAGGATTCGAGTCTTTCCGTTTGATCCCGCGTCTAATTGCCGCGAACAATTAGACGACGTCACAGACTGGAGATGGAGACGAGCCCAGAGCGGGGACTGCTTACAACGGAGATTGAATGGCGAAACAAAGCTGACTGAGACGGCGACCCAACTTTGTTGACGGTTGAGCAAAGAGGAAGAATTCGGAACTATTGATATTTGGAAACAAGACGGAGATTGTTGTTATGCAGGTCTCTCAACAATGGTTCAATACAGTAGTAGCAGGCAAGGACAAAAGAGGCTTTGCGATCTGCGTCACGTTCAGATGATGGATGAAGGAGGGAGCAAGATGTGGGAGGGGAGGCAGAATTAAAGAACAAGAGAGGATGGGCTATTGATACCTCTTTCAGATAAAGGAAAGGAAAGGAAAGAGGGGGAATGAATAGGTATCATTGCGTGTCTCCGAAGAGGGCCGACAACCGAGAGAAAGGCGAGAGAGAGAGGAAGCTCTACTGCTACATCAAAGGCAGCACGAGACCTGCCGTGATGTTGATCCAGCTTCAGCATCTACTGGCGCATGGATGAGAACCACTGGCGACCCTCCACCAGTGGCCAGAGATGGAAGAGAAGGGCAGACGCCGAGCCACTCACCGAGGAACGTCACCATACCAAGGTTCAGTCCGGCGCCAAGCTTGGCCCAAAGTTGGAACTACCTATGTAAGCCTGTTGCACAGTGAGTGGGTGAGTGGTTGCTTTGTTGTCGACGCATTCATCAGCTACGGGTTATCGGCTGCAACAGTACAACTAACACAGTAGATGACTGTTTGTCGTTGCTGTTGAAATGCGGGGTTGATGCTTCAGGACCTGTTTTGATAGAAGCGGATTAATAGCATGTTGATCAAGGTCCCGAGAGTTTAGTGAGTGACCTTAACAAAGGTTAGCCAATTCGAGTTGTAATCAACGTGACGCTGTTGGTGCCTTGGGATTGGCAACCCCTCATTCTTCTGTAACTGCAACCACCAAAGAGCTCTTATAGCATGGCACAGCTAGGACAGCCTAGACAGCACAGTATTGGAAACGGTTCCCATCCTTGACTGGCTAGGCCGCCTTCAATTCTTCAATTCCAACAATTCTCTCAAAGCCATGGTGAGAATCAGCGTTTCCCATGTTTATTGACTTGTTCTGCAATCCTTATCCACTTCAATATAGCTCCAACTCCAGCTGCAGTGTAAGTATGCACTACTAAGCTTAAGCTTTGGACTTGCTTACGCTTGAAAATGAGGGGCTGGCCACGTCCAAAAGCAATTCATGTGCAAGTGAGTGGCTGCAGCTACGGCAGCCGTGAAACAGTCCGAGCTCACGAGCTCAATCCCCTCTCATCAAAGCCAAGGCCTAAGCTCTCGTGTGAGAGCTTGTTGTTGGGCGGACGGACGTGGAATGAATGGTTCAGCTTATGACGCAACCGACGATAATAAACGGGAGCTATCTGATAGGCTAGAGTTTAGCTGTCCGTCAATCACTGCTTGTCAACCTTTGGGCGTCTGAAAGTGACATGATAGAGGAGACATCAATTTAATGAGTATTTATGATAATGGAGTCTATGCGACCTGTAAATAATAGACACGAACTGCAGGTATCCAATCTGTCTGTCTGCAAATAACCGCTTGTACTGCCGCCGCTTGCGCCGCCGCAATCCAGGACCGGCTTTCCATTATACAGCGCCCGCGGAGCATTCTTATACCAGAACTCAACTCCGGTTCCGGGCCGGGGTTAATATCAGATGCAAAGAAGTCGTCCCTTGAAAGCGAGGCTTCAAATGTGCTTCTTATTCTGATGCTGCATCTTGCATGTACTAGCTACAGCATCTAATTTGCTTTTGTTGCTCACCAGAACCCGGATCATCCCACTCGGCAGGTAATAAGATGCTGTACAAATACGGCAATGCTCTCGGTCTTCTTGTTGGTCAGTTGTGCAACGCAATACAAGCCTCGCCAACAAAAGATATCGATGCTCAACAGCAACTGGAGCTGATCCATCAGCGCGGCTCGTAGTGGATACAGGCGTCAACACTGCCGATTGAGACTCCACAGGGCTACGGCTACAGAGAGTCTATTCAATGGACTCTAACTATCGCAACAAAACCTTTGCCTAATGTCTCTTTAATCATTGATGCTCCTCCAAGGTTCTACGCTCCGAGATATCAACCTAATCGCCAGCCTATCTTTAAAGCGCGCGTCGAAAGAAGAAAAAGCCTGTTCCATCATAGCTAGAAACATCCAATTCTCGAAGCTTACAACTGCATACAGAGCAGAGCTGTTTAATACCCGGCTAGTCTAGACCCTATTTCCGTCCCACCCCCGGCCGTCATCAGGAACCAAGCAAGGGTTGTCCCGAACTAGGACATTGAAGTCCTGACATGATGCAAGGATACCAAAGTTACCAACATTCTTTGCGCTTAGCTTGGCTAACTTAACTATTGTCTCATTAAAGCCGCAACTCTTACTCTGGTCTGTTCGTGTTTGATATCCTCGGTTATGGCGTGAAAAACTTCAGACCGACCGCGGGCTGTGTAAACACGTCACTTTTCCAGGAATCCGAGCAAGATATCCGTCATGGATGGCGTGGATATTGGATCAAGCAAGGGTATTCACTCATCTAAGCCATGGCTAGACTGTGAGTTCATGTCGTGGCAGACTGATGTCGCATTTTACATGTGAACTGTCTTGACTCTCTCTCAACAACAGATAGTCAACCCGTTCATGACGGCCCGTTTCTCACAGGATATGTAATGCAACGTGAAGGCGCTCAACAACAGATACACCACACATTAGAAGTAACTACGGCTAGGGCGGTTAGGATGGGTCTTGGAACAAGAGCCTCAACTTGAGATGTCTAGGTAATTAGTGGAGTCTCTTGAAATTCTAGGCGTGGTCGATCAAGGGCAACACTCATTCATTGGATTCTTACAAGTCCGGCGCAGGTCCCGAGGAAGTATGTTCCGAGGAGGCACCAATTTTCGGAGTCGTCAGTATTGTACCAGCCGATAAACAGACCGCTAACACATGGATCCTTTAACTTCCATTACTTGTACCTCTACGGGTCCATATCTTATCATAGCAGATATCCAATTGCAAAATAAACATGTGAATTAGGTTGGGGTTTCAACAAGACTCGATTGTCTGGATCCTGTCTCCAAATTTGGAGTTGATGAGACATGGGAAATTTTCAGCATGGAACCCCAACCCCCAAAGATTCAGCCCTAGCAACTTGAACCCCAAAATCTCGAGATTCTTGCATATGACGAAGAGTAGGGAGTGCGCGGGGCCCCTTATGCTTCATGGTGTCCCAAATGTGATCTGCCTATAATCTACTCCCTAGATAGCTTGGCGGAACTGGCACTGACGGTTAGGCTGTGATATCATGGGAGACTGTTTGGAGCATTTGGGGGTTCTGAGCTGCCCATCCTACATGCAAGGTGCCATCTTGAGCCACAGCAGCCTCCCCATAAACCTCTCAAGGAGCACGTCATTAGACATGTAGAAAGTACCAAGACAAACATGATGCTGAGCCATTAACCCCCATCTTTGTCTTTTCTTGAAGACCTCATCATCTCAATCACCCCATGGCACGGCAAGAAACGGGTATCGACGCCTCGATAGAGTTGACTTGCATCTCCAACAGGGTTACTCCAACACTCCATCTCGAAGATGGCCCCCCAGAGGCGTCCGCCAAAATCACCCGACTTTCACTATTTATTGCCAGATATTGCTCCTCGCTAAGAATCGCACCTCAACGAAAAGAGACACCGTAAATGTCTGAGACTGTTTGGGCGGAAATGCAAAACTCGCAAGGTCGTATCCTCAGATAACATCATGGTAAGTGGTTGGCTACCTCACCCGGCTTTAGATGTGCGAGAAACACAACCTGTTCTCAGTGACCTGCAGAATCACATTGTTAGTCTCTGCCTGTCCACATCCCGACTCTTTTCTTACGTCTAATCCATGCCTTGAAACCCCACGGCCGAGCTTGCTGAGCTTGCCAAGCTACGCTGAATTGTTCTTCAATCACCGGACTTCAAGTTGCGGAAGTGCATTTCTCTCCCCTGTCAGCGATCCATGTACGGATAGTCCCAGTCTAGATCCACAGGGCATCTCTCCAACGGCATCTCATTGATTTGATTGACGATGATGCTCGAGTTTGCAAACCTGTCTACGATAACTGGCCGGCAACTAACCGAGCCGAACGGACTGAACATAAAGCCCTTCGGATTGCGAGGTGTAACAACGTGCACGCTCCGAATTGCCTCGTCATTACGCAAGACGTCCATAAGAACAGGGTTTCGAGCGACATGGCATTACTTAATTCACACCCAAATTTAATGCCTCTATTAAGGGCCCAAAAGGTATTTCGTAGGCGGTAGCTAGGAGTTGAGGCGAAGCATTTTGTGTGGTATATCCGAGGTTATGGTGCTAAAGGCCTGGATCGAGCTTTTTCAGATGGACATTACATACACCGCTTGGCAATTAACCAGCCACGTTGGTAGGTAAGATTCACAAGTTCTTTGAAACACCATAACCGAACAATACCGCGGGTATACTATTGACATAAAAACTGGATGACGTGGTGGAATGAGAATATTATGATATCAAGAAGAGGATCATTATTGAATTACACTCGGCCCAAGTCCGAGGAGGTGGAAGATGGGATCCAAGTAAGTATCAAAGCTGTCTGAGACTCAAATAGGACATACGGAGTATTTGTGAAAGGTTAGTCTAGGTTGGTATGCTGACTTGGCCGCAGAATCTAGGTAATATTCCTTTCAGATCACTTACACGTACGTAGGTAGAACATTGTAGTGTAGGTTCCTAGGTGGTGCTGCTTAGACCAACCCATCCCGTCATCAAGAACAGTTATAGACTTCTATCGAGCTTCTTTTATATGCACAATCCGATACTAGCTCCATCAAAGTTATAATAGACATGGATAATTAATGATCGGTGCCGCATCCCCCGCATACAAATCGATCCAATATCGAAATCCCCACCATCTCTAAATGCGCCAATCCGCACTGTATTGTGACTACAAACTTTGGCGCGCCTGCACAGTAATCGCGTTATCTCTCGCACTAATGGAAGTTTCGTTGCGGCTCCGATATAGAACTTTTTTGCGACACTGCGGAAGCGGTTTTCCAACAACATAAAAAGGCCAGACAATGCCAAAACGAAAGCGCGGGGAGCCCAATCTTGGGGACAAGCTTGAGAAGCACTGCAATGATGTCTCAAAGGCACTCAAGGCTGCAAAGGGCCTAGAGCGCCAGCGATATAGTAAGAGGCTTCACGAAGATGGAGTTGAGCCTGATAAGAAGGAAAGATTGGAACGAGAGGTGACGGTCTTGAAGGTGAGTCTGCACGAGGCCCGGAGCCTCAATCGATATTCTCCTAACCAGATTTATATAGTCTCTTGACCTTCATCAAACTGCGCGCGCTCACCTCTACTCGTCGATCCTCAAAGTCAAAGACCTTGCTGCATCTACCGACCTCCCCGAAGAGATTCGCACCGGCGTTCCCAAGCCCGAGCTTACCCCCGAAGAACAGGCTGCGCTACACAATGTTACCAGTGCACTATATAATCGTGAACTCGTCAAACAGGCCATCGCCCGCGCCATCACCACCTTCTGCCAGGCCCTCGATGTCCCCCTACCCGGAAAAGCGAAACGCGTACGAAAGTCCAAGAAGGAAGAGAAAGAGGAACAACCGTCCCATAGGATAGAAGAGGAGCCCAAGGCTGAGGCTATACCTGCTAAGGAAGATGTGCGAGCGTCAATTGAAAAAGAGGACGAGGTTGAGGAGGAAGAATCGGAATTCCAGGGATTCTCAGATCATGACGATCCTGTTCAGGAACCCGAAGAGCTTGACAGTGAAGATGAAGCGCAGGAAGAGAAATCTATGTCCAAGTATGATCACTTGCTAGGCGGCTCTTCCGATTCTGAGGACGAAGACGATTTCGACGATGAGAAATTCGAGCGCTTCAAGGGCAAAGAGAAGGTCAATCTAGACGACATATCCGTTTCTGGCTCAGATGCCGCACCAGGGCTTGGTTCCGAATCAGAAGATGAAGATGAAGAAGAACTCTCTGTCTCAGCTTCGCCCTCGCCACCTCCAGCCAAGAAGAAGAAGAGCAAGGACAAGGCAACGGCATCCGCTCGTCCTCGTGAATCGACCTTCCTACCCACACTCATGGGTGGTTACATCTCAGGTTCTGAGTCCGCTTCCGACGTAGATGTCGCCCCAGCAAAGAAACGTCGCGGCCAACGAGCCCGCCAGGCAATTTGGGAGAAGAAATTCGGTAACAAGGCCAAGCATTTACAAAAGCCTGCTTGGGAAACACAACGCGGACGCGATTCTGGATGGGACGGTAAGCGTGGTGCTGTAGAGCCTGGAGATGGTCCACGAACACCCTGGAAGAAGGGCATTCGCAATCCTCTTGCGGCCAGACAAGGCGGTAGTGCGGGAGCGGAGAACAAGCCTGAGGTGAAGAGGCCGCCTCCGAAGAAGGATGATGAAGGGCCATTGCATCCTAGCTGGGCAGCCAGGAAGCAAGCGAAGGATGCAGAGAAGACAGCGGCATTTGCGGGATCCAAGATCACATTTGACTAGGCGTACTCTATATATAGCGATACCAGGAGTAATAAAAGTTTGTTCAATAGAGGATATCCTCTGTCATGTCTCGGAGGTCGTTCTAGCATGCACATACACCGGCAACCCACTCTCCATCGGTAGAGTCAGACTACTCTTGCTCACTCTCTCGCCTTCAAAAGCAGGTCTGAAGTCAAATAGGGGTACCAACCTTGCCAATGTCTGTACAGCAACCAACTCTGCCATTTTCTTCCCTAGACATACTCGAGGTCCACCATTGAAGACAGGAAACTCGGCTGCTGAACGCTGCATGATTGTCACATCGCCAGATGGAGACGTAGTTAGCCATCGCTCTGGGCGAAACTCATCTGCATCAGGGCCCCAAGTTGTGTGAGAACGGCCCATTGCCCAAGCACACCATAACACGATAGCACCTTTTGGGAGGAATGTTCCATCGGGAAGGATTGTTTCTTGCTGAGCTTGTTTGATTTCGAACGGGATGGGAGGTCGAAGGCGGAGAGTTTCATAGAATACTGCGAGGACGTAGGGGAGCCGTGCCGGAGTAAGAAGTTCAGGATCGTTCTCAGGGTGATCTTGGTCTCTGGCTTCATCTCGTAGGTCTTGGATCGATTGGCATAGCTTGTTGGTCACTTCTGGGTGCTTCATGAGCAAATATAGCGTCCACGTAAGTGCCTGAGCAACAGTATCTCTCCCTGCAGAGAGATAATTCAGTGCAGCATCTGCTACAAGGTCGTCGTCACCAATTGCATCCAACAAAGACTGAATGAGGCTTCCTGGCGCATCGGACTGAGTCTTTCCCTCCGTTCTCTTGCGATCAGCAACTGCGCTCTGGACGATCCGATGCCCATACGCCTTGACAGTTCTGATAGAACGTCGCATTCGAGTTCCAAAGAACATTTCTGTCACAAACCATAGTGGGTTCTGGAACCTTTCAGCTGTAGCACCTGAAGCATGCTCAAAAGCAACGGTAAAATCATCGTCAGCGTGCATCTCCATGTTGTATGCCATTCGTCCCATCAGCTGCGTCGTCACTTCGTGGACCACGGCCTGTAAGTCTACTGTATCACTCCCAGCTTCTTTGCCCTTGAGGACGTGGATTGCATGTTCTAGGTACTCTGGTAATCGGTCGCTCGTCAGGGTCTTCAGAGCAGCTGTTGAGAGAAACCGTAGACCAGCCTTGCGCTGCAGGCGCCAGAACTCGCCGTCCACGTTGATGATGCCATGACCGAACAAGTCCCAAGATCGCTGTTTGAAGAAATCTCCTTTTTCAAAGATTCCCTCATGGCGGAAGATGAACTCTAGGTTCTGAGGGTTGTTGATAATGACACCTGGCGGGAGAGTAGGAACAGTGATATGGAGAGTTTCATAGCCAAACAGACGCTCACAGCGGTGAAACCAGGAAAAGAGACGCTGTCGAGGCTGAAGGAATATGATGCCATTCCCTACCAACGGTAGTGAGTTTGGAGGTTTCCTGGTTGACTGTTAGTGAGGTACCTATTTGTAGCAAAGTGGCATGATGCATGAGCATAGGGTATGTGAATTGAGTGAATACCAACCTGAGAGGTGTGCCATTGCGCGTGGGCTTTGGTGATTTCTTTCCTAATAAATATAGAAATAAAAGGAGCGTTACTGATAGAACAATAGGCTGTCCCAAGACGAAGCTGAGATAATGCATTGTCGCCTTGACTGCGACTATGAGTTGCAAGGTTGAAGTTGCCTCAGTCCACACGCGGTATCATGATGTAACCTTGAACCCACAATCAACCACAAACAGTGAAGCCGAGTATGACATTTACTGGAGAATATGCCTTGTGATCTTTTTATCAAAGTTTCCCGTTGGTGTTGTAAATATTGACATTTGGACGTATTCGCATGCAGTGTAAGTAAGCCAAAGAGGGCTGTGTTTTCGCTCCCTCGTATTCGTCACGAGAAATGCGATGGACGACCACTCTAGTAGGATATGTTCAAGATATCCAATGCCAACTCTTTCACAGTCGGAACGTGATTCTGTCCGTCGGTCCAATTTACGTACACGTCAACCGAGGCATGACGTTTACTCAGAGAAGCATGAACCAACGAGGTTTCAGTGTTTGTTTCATCAACGAGATGATAGAAGTTATCTCAGGCAATCACTCGTTAACTACCAAGTTAGCTACCATTATTCTTCCGTCTTGAGAAACAGTCAACGCTTATAAATATCGACGTAGCCCAGAAAAGACCAGTGAGAACCTTGTGAAATTATCACTTGAACAGAAGTGACTCTCTATTCATCTCGGCATATCCTCAATGTCCCCTTCGCTTGAGTAACCCCTCCAAACCATATTTGAGACATTACTGTGACATCCAATCCGAGGAGGTACATACCTTGGCTGCATTTTGGTGTCACAGCTGCATAAACAAATTCCTCTTCTCACAACAACTTGCTTGTTCTGTCCTCTATTATTTCCTCCTCTCACCATCATCATCTTTACCATTTTTTCGCGTAAACCCCCCAATTATTTATCCAACCCCTGCATCTGAAGCTGCAGCTCCCCTAGCCCTGGCATCAAGATAGCGTCATCGATTAAGCTCACGCGGCCAAACGAGATAACAGATATTGGCGATTGAACACGTCAACGACATTCAATTCCTCTGTAGCGACATCAATTGGATGTGCCCGATATCAATCTTCCATTCAAGCACACCAAATTAACCGTTGTATCGCTCACGCGCTTTTCTGCAGCTCATTCATCCCATACCCCTCCACCTCACAAAGTGTTGGGGATATAAGCGCCAGCCACCTTTCACGACAGATAGCTTCATCAGATCAGTCATGTCAGCTCCAAGCACATTTGGAGAGCTGGGTCTCTCCATCATCGGCATCAGCGCCGAATACCCACCATATTCCCTAGATTATACCTGCCTCAACACCCTTAGTGACAAGTTCTATCCCGATACACCTTCGTGAGTCCCACCACCACCACCAACATGCCTCCCTCGATGGCTAATAGGTCACGATAGTATGCAAAAGGTCCTCGGAATCAACAGATATACCGGAATTGACACACGGTCATCCATTGGAACACCCGACCATCCAGCTGTTAACAAGAAAGATGCGCCCTCAATAGCAGAGCTCCACACTCTGTTCCTCTCTGATGGCGTTCCTCTCGCGATTCGAGCCGCTCGAAAGGCCATTGACGAGGCCAAGATTGACACGAGATTCATTACCCACATTGTCGCCACAACATGTACAGACAGCGCAAACCCAGGCTTCGACCACTTTGTCGCAAAAGGTCTGGGCATATCGCATGGTGTAGAGAAGGTCTTGCTTCATGGTGTCGGTTGTAGCGGCGGACTGGCAACTCTCCGAACAGCCGCGAACCTAGCTCTTGGTCATAAAGCACGCGGTCTGCCCGCGCGCGTTTTGTGTGTAGCACTTGAGGTCAGCACCACTATGGTACGTAGTGAGCTAGATAGCATCAACGAGCTGCAGCAGACAAGAATAGGCGCGTGCCTTTTTTCGGACTGTGGTAGTGCCGCTGTATTGAGCAACAGTATCGGTGAACCCTCCGAACCGGTATATGACCTCCTCGGCTGGGACCACAGGACCATACCAGATACTGAAGATGACTTGGGGTTTGATGTTGACCCAGTCGGTAAGCTTCAATGTCTCCGTAGTGTTTCTTTCAAGACCGAAACTGACATAATGATAGGCTGGAAAGTTGTTCTCACACCTCGTGTTCCCAAGCTCACTGCCGCCTCAATTGGCCCAGCTTTCAACGACCTCAAGGCATCTCTGCCCCAACTCCCTCCAGACTACCAGAAAGCAGCCGACTTCGACTGGGCGATGCACCCTGGAGGCGCTACCATCCTTTCCGGCGCTGAGAGAGCCATGGATATCACACCGGAACACCAACGGGCAAGTTACGACACATACATCAATCATGGTAACTCAAGCTCAGCTACCATCTTCAGTGTCATGGATCGCCTACGTTCGAAAGATATGGATGCCATGGCGCCTGACGGACGCGTACGTGACTATGTCGTTGGTTGTGCTTTCGGTCCTGGCATCACAGTTGAGATGTGCATGTTGAAGCGGAATATGTCTTATGGCGCCGGCTTGCCTGGCCTACAAACTCCACCAGAAACACCGGCTGAAACGGAGACGGAGCCGAGTGAAATCGGGGATGGAGATGGAGAGTGGGGCCGAGAGTCGAGCGGAGATCCGGCTGAGTCGCCGGATCAGTATGCGTTGTTTGTGGCCGAGTCATTGGAGCATCTAGATCTAGATTAGCATGGAGTTGTGGAACAAGGTTCATCATCATCAAATTCGAGGGCGTTAGTTGACAGTAGTTTTTAGAAGTAAGCAACAAGAGAGTAGAGGTAATGAAATTATGTACACTTGTACGTCTGTCACAAGGGGTGTTCTTATATCGTGACACCCAATTCGCTTTCGGTTACACATAGAATTATCAAGTGCGAATAGCTCGAACCATAATTTCTATGCTACCATTCGTCACGACCTCGTTCCGAGCAGGCCATGGCGATTCTGGCGGTCTGAGAAGTACAACGGAAATTTTCTCCTATTGCGTTACCTGCAAGATCGTCTGCAAGCAAGTGTGTCTAGCAGAGACATGACACCAAGGGGGTCAGTTAACTTTGTCTCTTTCGAATATAAAGAAAGCCGTTGCCAAGCCTCAGCCTTTGCCGAATACATTGCCGGTTTGAGTGAGCGGTCCGTTCGTGTTCCTGCATGATGGATGAATGTGAAGCGCGCCCTGTTAAAACAACCAACGCGTGGTGTGTTGATCAAATCAGGAATGAAGATCGGCGAACTCGCCAACATATCCAGATAATTATCCTCGCCCACTGTGTATTTGTTTGTTCAGTCACTGGACAGTCTCGACTGATGGGTGTTTACCCGGCGGAGCAATGTTGTCTGCTCATTGGCCTCAATTACGATGACGACAGCCCTGATACGCCTAACTGCAGAAGAAATTGGGCTTTCATCAACGAATTCGCTTGATGACTCTTAATGCTTGTCCCGCCCTGACTTTGACGCCAACCGCGGTAGTATAGACTGGGGTCAAGAAGCGTTAGTTGCATGTAAGGGGAAAAGAAAGAGGGGTCCTATCCCAGAGGACGTTAGAAAGGCGTAGATGACAGAACAGACAGATGCGTCAAAGACTAATGAGAAGGCCCCTAGAATGGCTTCCTAATCAAAGAATATCACCCGCCAAAGAGCTAGCCCCGGTCACTTGAGTCGAGATGCCGAACTGAACTTGGACTGATAAGATTTTTTCTTTGACACATGAGCGCTCAAGTTCAGATATCGAGCCACTCTGACGTAGCGAAGAGCACCCAAGCGCATCGCTCTGGAGGCTGAGATATAGTTCAACGAAGGGGCATCATCTTTTTCAAAGTTCACGCTTTGCGTACCGAGGCTAGTGGAGCTACGGTACAAGATATGCTCATGTACCGGTACTAGGCAGGGGGTGTTTCTCCAGCATTTTGATCTGATCATAAGAGCCTTGTCGCTTAGGTTAATCCTTTCCCGAAATCCGAGACTGACAAAAGCGCCGCCAGTTCTGACACTGAACGCTATGCCATGTGGTCGGTTAAAGATCAGCACATAGTTGAGGTGACATCCGCGAGAAACAGCCTCGAAGTGGATTAGCTGCCGCCAAGATGTCAACGCACGAGGATGAGCAAGGAACTTGCCGCGCCAACTTACAGCGCTTGAGCAATGACGACTCACCAAGTGGATTCTGCCCCGTATTTTCTTTCAGCTTGGACTTACTAACCAAGTGGGCGAAACGATCCTCAACCTCGTGGCATCGACAAGGCTAAAGACTTCCGAGTCCTCATCTTTGAAACATGCTTCCACGCTGGAAGTACGTATGTATGCTGTAGGGATGGACGGGACCCTCAGGAGACAAAAAGCTTGACTAGACCGGGACATCCCCCGGGTTCTAAGGCATTTTGACAGCCACCGGCTGATGAAACAATGGTGAGCCCAATCGGAAGGGATTTAATGACGAGGGCGTCCCGAAACAGGAACTCGTCTCGATATGAAGCACCCTGTGGCTTGCAGGTTTGACGGAGGCCCCACCCACACTAACATGGTAGTTAATGAAGTTTCCCGCAGATAGTCGATGAAGGTACACCTAGTACTATGTAATATCTACATGATACGAGCTCGATTTGCGGTCGTATGAGAAGTGAAGCACGTATCGGGGGTTTAAGCTCTTGTGCACGGCGCGCAAGACGGGGGTTGCTGACCCGGCCGTGGGGAAGAGGCTTGAGCCCAAATTCGAGAATCGAAGCTTTATACTTGTGGCTGTCGACAGGTAGCTCTAGAAGCCATGAGAAAGAAACCTTGGTTCATAAGCTGCAAGTTCTGACTCGGGATCTAGGATGGCCAAGAGGAGTTGCTAATGTCTCTCCATCCTTGAAACTTTTGTGATGCGTGCCATGGCCCAGAAGAGTATTCTGAGCGTAAGGCGTGGGACGTGTGCGATACCGGACGGTTCGGATCAGGACCACGCTACATAGGCCTAGTTGACGTCTGGTCAGGGCCTTGCCAGGTAACTAGGTAGGGTGGGTTGTATGCCCCTTGAGTAACTTGACGGCGTGCAGGTGAGGAGTCTCCGCCAAGAGGGCATCCAAGCTGTGACTATGAAGCTAGGCGTGCGGCGTGATAAGAGGACAATGTCCAAAGGAAGCTAGAGCGGTGGTCAATCTCCACAGGTAAGGCAGAGAGCAAGGGAGGTGAGCGCTGTGTAGAGTTCGCCGTTGAGTATTCAACAGCCGGTATAGTTGTTTAAGTTGAGCGAGATCCCCGTCAACGATCGTGTTAAAAAGAAGTATCGCATGTCACGACGAGGGAAGAATCGCCAATAAACTAAAGATTCAAGAGCTGTTATCGAGAACCGAGCTCAACATCTTCTGGCAGTCCCGGGAGATTCGACAATTGTTCGCAGTCATTATCATATTGGGTTGTTATTGCGGCCGCCACCTTTCAGCTGTATGGATACCGAGACGATATCAACGCCGATATTCTCACAACAGACACTCAATCGTTACTGAGGAATCTGCAACGACAGGCAAGCAAAAGAGCACAGGACTCTCAGATCTAGAGCATCGGCCTCATTGGAATTGTTGCCCAATCGAAATTACCCAGTGGACGGGACGCAATTTGATTAGGTTTCGGCTCCGACACTCTGGGTCAGTCCATGCGGATCCGACAGTTCTGAGAGGGACGCTTCTGGTTGGATCCGGTTGGAATTCCCTTTCCCGGCATTGCTCTTTCTTGGCGTTGCGCGCACGGGAGAGCGTAGGCAACGGTTCAGTTTTTCAGGTGATTACTGAAGAAAAGCAAGGCTGGAGGGCTATTATCACGTCTTCGGTGTGGGGGATGCCGAAGGGGAGATGGAGACGGAGATGGAGATGGAGATGGATGGAGGTGTTATTCAGCGGCAGCAGCAACAAGCGATTGAAGCCGATGATTTCCACGGGGGCAGGACCGTGCATTCCGCTCCTATCACTTCAGAATATACGGGTCACGTGGGTATTCCTCTAGGCCATGCTCACTCTCATCCTGGGCCTGGCAACCAGAGCATACCTGGCACCTGGCGTTGGCGTAGGCGCAGTTCTCAGCGCCCGGGCCCCGTTACTCATACTGGTACTGGTACCGACCTAGTGGCCCCCGACCATGACCCAACTGGAAGTCCAGTGATAATACCTTTTACGCATGCACAATTCGCGTCACCTCTAGCAGTTCGCGCTCACACTCACAATCACCCTCATCATCACATTCACCCTCAATCGCAGCCAAACTCACCCTACACTCACCCTCACCCTCACGCTCTTCATCACCATCAGATATTATTACCCTCTCATCAATCGCTCTCTCACTCTCACTTCTCCGACGACTCCGCCACAGTCGATGGCCATTTCGGCACAATGGAGCAGATCGAGACACAAGCAAGCGACCTT
This sequence comes from Fusarium tjaetaba, assembly GCF_013396195.1. Classification (NCBI taxonomy): domain Eukaryota; kingdom Fungi; phylum Ascomycota; class Sordariomycetes; order Hypocreales; family Nectriaceae; genus Fusarium; species Fusarium tjaetaba. Next base: position 127,622 of record NW_023501268.1, on the reverse strand, counting down.
CGGTTCCTTGCTCAAGTTCCTGTATTGAATCCAACCTCGAGCCCGTCTCTCGGCCCCGGCTCCGGCGCCGGACGAGGCGGGACTCCAGCCCGTACCCCCGGGAGCGCCGTGGGAGCCTCTACGGGTGCTCCTATTGCTTACGATAATCATGCCAGTCCAAGTTCCGCCTCTGTCGGCGACAATTCCGCTCACGGTGCGAGCGCGTCCAATGCCAATAAGAGGAAGTCGACAGACGATGGTCAAGGCAACGGAGCAAAGCAAACAAGAAGTAAAAGAAACAGAGTGAGTTCTGATCATCTCGTTACATCTGCTATCAACCCCCGGACCATTACCATATGAGATCACATGAGACAAGGATGAGATGAGGTGAGGCATCTTTGAAGGACAGGGACGCACTTGGTGGCGACCAAAGAGGGGTTCCTCCTGGAGACGGCTACACAAGACTGCACGATACTCGCCTATCGAGTCCTTCGAGTCCTCGGACGTCAAACATCTCGGCCTCCTTGTTGCACAACATAAACGAACCCAGACGGCTGGGTCGGCAATCCGAACCCACTCCTGTTTCAGCCCTTTGATCCCATCCAACTCATTCACACGCCACTCCCCGGGTCACTCACTATACTTGAAGATCACTTAGGCTAACGTTGCATTCTTCACAATGACAGTACATATCAATAGCTTGGTCAGTATGCTTCTGCCAAAGAATGGTTTCATCTTCGCTGTGACCGCGTAGCATAACACCGCCTTATCTTGGCTCCTGACAAGTGCATATGCTAACAGTACATAGCAATGAATGCAAGAGACGAAAGATAAAATGCAATGGCGAAACTCCCTGCCAACGATGCGGCAACCTCAATTTGGCCTGTCTATATGCCCCGAACTGCTGCTCCGGCAACTTTAAGGAATCCGACGAGTTCAAGCAGGTCACCTCACAACTAGGCCGCCTTCAAGAAGAAGTCGGCTGGCTACACCAAACCGTCAAGGCCCTTCAATCCGAACCTGCCCGATATTCCTCACTTGGTGACCGGACAATGACCCACGGCCACGGGACGCCGGCAGTCGCCCCTTCACCTTCTCATAGTTCTACTTCGCTTAACCGTCAGGATAGTTCGAAATATGGTTCTTTCCGGGGCCCAACAAGCATGGCCTTCAGTCTCGACGTTGCCAATAATACGATCAACAACATGGGCTACAAAGGCATATCAGACGAGGAAAATCCACACCTGAACGATGGCATGGGCCCTACCTCGACACGGCCAAGAGATCCCCTCCACGAATTCGACAAGGACGAGATGATTCGCCTGTGTCGTCTGCATGAGGAAGAGATCGGTATCATGTACCCAGTGCTCAACATTCAAACCGTGATATCCCACGCCAAAAACATGGCCACATTTCTTGAAACCCTACGACAACAAAGCCCCAGAGAACTTGTCAACGACGACAAGACTCTACAGCTCAAAATCATCATGTGCTGTGCTCTAGTGGTAGAAGAGCATGGGCATAGTGATAAAGCCATTCGCCTGTTTGAGAGCATGGAAACGGTGCTCAACCGGAAACTCATGGCTGAGGCTGCGGACGTTGCAACCCTACCAATCCTGGCTCTTGTTGCCGGGTACAGATTTCTCTCCAACGATGAAGTTTTGGCTTGGCGAGTCATGGGTCACGTCGCACGATTATGTCTAGAGCTTGGCATTCATCAAAGAACAGGCCTGATGAGGATTCAGGATGAAGAAGAACGCAAGAATGCTCTCGTCAGCTTCTGGTCGGCATATGTGCTGGATAGGCGATGGGCTTTCGCAACTGGGTTACCTTTCGTCGTTCAAGATGAAGAAATCGATTCAGAGCTGCCATTTCCAGTGAGTATTTGATGAACTCATAGCCCTCCTCGTCTTAACTAACGAATTTTAAGGAGGAATACCCTTATCTTGTGGCCATGATCACCTATTCTCGGATAGGTGCAAAAGTGTGGCGACAAGTAGCTCATTTTGGGCCGGTTCTGGCACGCGATTTGCGCTCGGGGGAACTGGAGCATGTCGACCAGGAGTTGTTGCAGTGGTATGAACAGATTCCCGAAGAGGTCAAGGTTCGTAACTGGGATAAGGAGAAGCATATAACGTCGACTCCGTCCTATAACCTGCAACGCCTACGAATCTGGACATATTTACGCCTGAATCAAGTAAGTGTTGTGCTCAAGACTCGTCGGTATAAGCTAACAATATGCAGATGCGGATCTGGCTTTACACCCCTGTTTTGCATAGCGCTACAAGCATCATGGCGCATCCTACGCAGTCAGAACGTGTAGTCGACATCGCCAAAGACACTATCCGATACCTTAGCCACCTGAATAACACGACCAACTTATATAGACGTGTGCAGGTGTTCTACCACCAATTCCTCACATCTGCGATTGCGGTCGTCTTCCTCGCATCCGTTCATGCCCCGGTCCGCTTCAGCGCTTCCTGCCGTGAGGAGTTTTATATGGCCCTCGAGCTGGTAAAGGATTTATCCGCCAAGAGCTGGGCATCCCAGCGACTTTGGCGCACAATTCGATCACTCAAAGACGTGGCACCGCGATTTGGACTCAATGCTGAGGACGACCCCCAGTCAACAGCGGCGTTGGGGATGATAGGGCTTGCTCGAGGCCATATGGAACACCAGCCATTCCGCAAGCCCTCTATCCCTGGTCAGCAATCACAAGCTGCAACCCCAGACTCGATGGCCCAGAACGGATCACGAATTCAAGCCGAGATGTCACGTATGTTTGAGGGCTATGTAGGGTTGAATGGATTCCAATACAACGATAACGAGGGACAACAAGGGCCGAATGCTGAGGTTTCTGAAGCGTCCAATGGCGGCATTTTTGGAGTTGATGGTACTGTCTTTCCTCAGTTCAAGGAGATGTACTAAGGTAGCCAACCATGCTTAGCCAGGTATTTTGTATATTGCTAGTATTTAGATATGATATCCCCTCCTGTACACTGACTTTCAGATAGTCTCGGATATATCTGACGGCGTAATATGGCGCTCAAAATGGAGATACGAATGGAGTTGGTAATATACTATTTGATAATCAAGATTTGATGTTCTGTGTTCAGCCACTTGAATTGTTTGTTGAGTAGCCCGTTATGGTTGGGGATATGCTAAAGCATATCTGACATTTGTGCAAAGCCCTCGAGATAAAATGAACAAAACTGCTACATGGTACGGTATCATGAGAGGTTCAGGCTTAGCACATCGATTGTATAAACTCACTCATCCTTGACTTGACTGTGGGGATGGTCAGCAAATCGGAGCTTACTAAGTCAAGATCTGTAACCCATCTCTCATCTTGAGAATCGCAACGTTGTCCATATTCCACTACTCTTCTTTATCATCCAACTCTGATAACTTGGCAACTCCAGCCTCCGATCATCATCATCATGCTAGCCACAGCAATGATCCCCTTCCTCCTCCACACTCTTATTGAGACCCCAGCTGCTTTGACCTTTATCCTGAAACCCTCATCACAACTTCAACCGCTTCCTCCATCGGCAGCCCTGATTCTTCAGTCGTTCGGGGGCCTTCTTCTTACGAGCAACCTCATTGCTCTCATCTTTATCCGTCGGCCATTTGATGACGCAACTCGCCAAGCTGCGCTCGCCTTTTCCTTCTGGCATTTGTGGCCTAGTTATCGAGCTTATATGCGAATGAATGGCTATACAAAAGAGGAAGCCTCAACAACCAAGACATTAGGGGGACCAGTGGTGCACCTAGGAGTTCACATTGTTTTGTTAACCATGTTTCTTTGTACCTGGTATTTTGGTAATGCTTAAGCAACAGTCTATGACCTACAATTACAACTTTTTTCGGGTCCGTCCCCTCTTTAGTTTCTAAACAGCCGGAGTCCTGCCTCCTCAACATCAACATCCATATCATCCTCGCTCTCGTCTTCGTTCAGCTCCATCTTGCGACCAAACAGCGTGCCGAAGAAGCGGTCAATAGCACCCTGCTCCCATGCACGTCGGTCCTCAGGCGCCATAAAGTTCTGCAGCTTCTCGTGAACTGTGAATCGCATCTTACGGCCCTTGCTGGCCTTGCGGTCAACATTCTTTCGTGACTTGACGTCCTTGGTTGCTGTGAGGACGACCGTGGGAACGGCAGCTCCAGCTCCAGCTCCCGATGAGCCCTCCACTGTGCGCTGGTCCACAAGCTCCTTCAGGAGAACCTGGTAGAAGTCGGCGTCGTCGTAGATGTTGCTGTCGTCCGATGCACCCTTGGCAGCTTGCGCAGGGGCACACGAACGAGGGACGCGAGAGCGCTTGGCGAGGCGGTTATCGGGATCAATGAGCTGCTCCTTGAGGGCACTGACAAGGGTCTTGTTTCGCGACTCGAGCCCCTTAGGCGCTGTGACATTAACAGATTGCACCTTGCGAGACCACTTCTCAAGACGATCCTCCCTTGATTTGATAGATCGTTGTTCCTCTTCTTGTAATTGCTCCCAGATCTCGCTTGTGGCCATAGACACATCTAATTCGCGCTTGCGCTTCTCGCCAGCTCGAGACGGTCCAAAATTATCCTTAAGGCTGCTGATAGTGTTGAGGAGCTTGATAGCTGCCTCTTCAGCAGCCTCGTAGGGCTCCGATTCGGGCTCGGGGTTAGCGTCGAGGGCATCGAAGGTGTTGGCAGCAATAAGGGCTTTCTGTAGACGAATTCGAATGTTAAGGAGCCCATCGTAAGCCTTGCGCTGCTGACGGATTGCCAAGCCCTTGTCAACATCGGGTCGGGTTGATAGAGCTGCCATCATAGGCTTTGTGTTCTTTGCCTTCGCCTCTGATGTCTCGTCATCGCTTTCACTGTCATCGTCCTCTTCCTCCTCCTCTTCTCCCAAGCCCTCCTCGTCCTCATCCTCATCCGACTCGTCGTCGGAGACTTCCTCACCATCGACCAGAGCGTCAAGGCCATCGTCCATGTCGTCCTCATCTGACTCGGATTCGTCATCCTCATCCTCGCCAACACCAGCGCCACCTTCATCGGAAGAAGACATGTAGTCAGCAGCGGTAGCTCGCTTGCTAACGGGCTTTTTAGGCTTGGAGCTTCCGCGGAAAGTAAACTCCTTGAAGCGCTCCTCGTCGCTTTCACCAAGAGCGCCGTCGCTCTCGATTTCTGAGTCGTTGGCCTCAGCCTCGTCGCGTGCTAGATCCGCGGTCTCAGGATCGTCGAATTCCTCATCGCCCGACTCGTCCTCATTTTCGTCTTCAGACTCGCTCTCTTCCTCGAGCGCATCTCGCGAGACTCGAGAGCCTCGGTACTGGGGACCGAGTGACAGGCCCTCCTGTTTCCTCAATTTACTCTTTCCCACGGAAACATAGTGCTCGGTACCCGCGTTCTCATCCTCGCTCTCTTCGCTACCGCTGCCATCCTCACTAACTTCGACAATGGCCTCGGGATCGTAGTCTTTCGTAATGATTAGAAAAAATAGGTCATATGGTATTTTAGCGGCTTACCCTTGGCAATAGGCTCGTCCAAGTCCTGAAACTGCTTTGCGCGACCCTTTGCTTTGGCCATTTTAGTGATTGGATTGTCAAGTCTTCCACTAACAAACAAACAGAAGCCCCCACGTTGGAAATTTTCTGAGGAATGGCCATGAACTTTTAGGCGGTGGTATGTGGCAGAATCGTCGCAACTCAGTGTTAGTGGAGAGGGCCCTGTATTAGCCTATTAGGTAGTCCGCTAGCTCAAACTCCCAGCGTCTATGGATGGGTTCCACGGCACCTTATTTGGTCAGACTCGTGAATTCTTGACATCCATCCATGGCTCCTATAAGTAGACGATTCAATATGTTGCTGGCTTAGACACTATAGACATTCAAAAACTCCCTATAACTCCGAATTGAGGAGTTCAAGCTTATTACACCGAGAGCCTGGGTTTATATCCCATCTAAAGCCATAAATACTCTCATTATGCGTCCAACATCGGCCCGTCTCTTTCAGTGCTTCCGGGCACTGCAACATGAAAATCCATTAGTGAGTGATCTTCTTCATTGCGAATTCCTATCAGAATAGAGTATTACTGATACTATCCTAGGGTCTCCCTCGATCAGGAACGCCGCCAACCTGGGGTAAACGCCCGGTCCGTCGCAAAATCACAGGTGTCGAGAAAGTCATTGCAGTATCCTCAGCCAAAGGTGGTGTAGGCAAAAGCACAGTTGCAGGTATCTATGGATGTCTCCCGAGTCTTGAGACGCTCTAATAAAGGCAAATAGCAAATTTGTCTCTGGCTTTCGCTCGTCTTGGCTTTCGTGCTGGAATCCTAGACACTGATATCTTTGGTCCATCTATTCCAACCTTGTTTGACCTCGCAGGAGAACCGAGGTTATCAAATAGTCAGTCACTACAGCTCGTAGTCCTCCGAGCATGTACTGACATTACAAAGATAACCAGCTCATCCCTCTCACAAACTATGGCGTCAAGACCATGTCCATGGGCTATCTAGTTGGCGAGAATACACCAGTAGTTTGGCGAGGTCCCATGGTGATGAAAGCTATTCAGCAGCTTCTACATGAGGTAGAATGGGGCGGTCTGGATGTTCTTGTCCTAGACCTTCCTCCAGGTACAGGAGATACACAGTTGACCATCACACAGCAGGTCATTTTAGATGGTGCGTTTCTATGACATGTCACGTTTGTTTCTACTAACAAACCCCAGGCTCTGTCATCGTCACGACTCCTCATACTCTTGCCACCAAAGATGCTGCCAAAGGTATCAACATGTTCAAAACAGTTGATGTCAATATCCTGGGCCTGGTACAGAACATGTCATTGTTCACATGCCCTCATTGTCATGGAGAAACCAACATCTTTGGTTCCAATGCAAGGGTCGAAAAGTTATGCCAAGAGCATCAGATCGACTTTTTAGGCGATATCCCATTACATCCCAATATTGGAGATGATGGGGACAGAGGAAAGCCCACAGTAGTTGCAGAACCTACGAGTGAGAGGGCTAGTGCCTTTTTGAAGATAGCACAAGATATCTGTCCCAAGATCGATCTTAGCGGTAAATAGTCACCGAACTTCTACTCGGCTGCCAGGCAACTTGTACAATAATGATTCCTGTCAGCCCAACTTAGTAAGACACCCAAAGCCAGGGGGGAGAGGTGTTTTGTGCTCATGTAACATTATTTGATTAACACCGGCTAGTCTATCAACATAGACCGCGTCGCTCCTATGTACTTGAGTCTGAAAAGGAAGAACTGGATTAAACGCCAGAAAGACAAGTTGTTAGCCTCTGCTGTGATCAAATGCAAGGCATGTTACCAAACAAAGCAATAAGCTTCTGAGACTTCCCGAACGCCCCTGTGTGCTCTTGAGTATCGAACCGAGTGCCCTGTCAAGAGAGAAAGGTGATTAGTCTAGCTCATCGTTCATTTGATAGACATGACGGCTTCGAGTGGGGTCTTTTCGCATGGCCTGGCCAGAGCCTGTGAAGCCAACTGAGAACAAGTCAGTGTCTGATTCATGAAATAAGGAACAGAAGGGCATACCTCTACCATGGACGCCGTCTGGAGTACGGAACATGCTGTCCTTCTTTTGGTTCTTCCCAAACTTGGACTTTGCGCTGAATTCTTGCCACTTGTTCTTGTTTTTCTCGAGCTCCTTCTTGGCCTTGATCTTCTTGGCCTTGGGAGGCTTTACTTCACCATCTTGCTCAGCTGCCTTCTTCGCTTCGGGATATACTGTCGCGCCCGCTGATGAAACCAACCCTGGGGCCGGCGGTGTGGCTGGTGCGGAAGTTGTTGGCGTGCCTTCCGCCTTTCGCTTATTTGAAACAGGCCGAATATCGCGAGACCGCAAGGTCTCAGTGTTATCGTATGACTTGAACTTGACGGTGTAAATAGGGTCTGTTGAGGATCCAGTGATAGATGTGATGCGCGCAGGGTAGAAAGCCTTGTCACCAGAAACCCACTTGGCTAGAATTGTGTCGTTGACCTGGTAGTTTACAGGAGCCTGCTTCTCTTCCTCCACTGGAGCTGCTTTCTTAAAGGCTGGATGGTTCTCGCGAGACCATTTCTCGGGTTGAGGTGGCGGTGATGGTTCTTTGGGGGCGGGTTTGGGCGCCTGGGCAGGCTTGAGCTCAGCAATTTGTTCATTGAGAAGATCGATGAAGCTGTTCAACTCGTCCTTTAAAGCTTTGAGCTCGACGTTATCCGGGTCATCGCGTAACTGACCAAGAACGATATCGAACTAGAGGGGAAACGGTCAGTTTGAATGACATATCATGGATGAATGGACGGGGTCGTACTTGTTCTTGGTACGTCTTCTTCTCTTGTTCGATCTCAGCGATAGATGACATGGTCTGGAATCTTGTTTTGGGGTCGTAAGGGATGAATAATGCCAAAAATCGGAGGTTCTGATAGGTACCTGAGTATTAGAAGTGGTAATGGGTTGGTTCGGGGGGTTCCTTGATGCACTGCAGTCTGCACGAGATGAGATTGAAGATTCCAAGTTGGAGTTGGAGGTCACGTGCGGAGTATTTTAAGGCACCCCAGATTATCCCCGGCAAAAGCCTCTCGAAGATCAGCAATCCGAGCCTCTAGAATCTAGAGCATCCTAAGAATTATATCTACTGGATGGCAGATGGTCTCTTTCAAAATCTTGGCTTATTCGTTTCTATGGGCTACCATATCTGGTGATAGGTTTTGCTTCTGCGAGCAGGTTGCGCGTCTTCAAGAATAGGTCCAAACACAAAGAAGACAGTTGGGTGATCTACCTTGGGCAAAGTTGCTAGTGTATGATTTTGGTTAGCAAGAATCAAACTATATGATTCGGTTTCATCGCCCTTTCGTCCCATGAACGACACAGTGACTATCACTATCGTTAAAGATTACCTACCTAGCTGAATCACTGACGGTTATGCCGCCGCCTAAAGTCGGCCCGGGAGAGAAACAAGGCAAAGGCTGGGCCAAGGTCCGTCTGGCAGTGTATGTAGGTACTCCCTAGATTACATTAATTAGGTACCTTACTGTACACAGTTCTCCGCAAGCCCCGAGCGGTTCGTCGCTAATGCAGTGTGTAATACAGGTGACGCATTCATGATTTAGTTGGTGGTGTTCAATGTTCAACTCAAACCATGGATGTTTCTCGTTTTAGTTCATGTCCTGTTTCTGGGTCCGTTCATTCTTGTGACATGCAGGTTACACAGTGAACCAAAGGCTTCGTAATTGGTCTCGGTTTGCCAAAGAAGGATATTCCAAGGGTTCCGCTTGCGGCTCCGTGTCCGCCTGCGACCACGAATCTCATGCATCTCATCTCATTCTCATCTCACTCGTGTTCTATCTAGATAGAATGACTCTAATCTTCTGTTGGCTTACTTGCTTGCTTGGCATTTCGCACTATCACACCTCAACATGTTCACTCGCTAATCACTGCTGCTGCTACTGCTGCACGATCAAAGTAATTATTTCGTTCGCTCGCTAGCTCCAGCTCATTTTACTGTATTGTTCGGCCGTGTTCAAACACACTTTTATACTTCAGAGTCAGAGTCAGAATCAGAGCAGAGCCAGTGTCAGTGTCAGAGCTAAAAACAAAAACTTTATGTGGACAAATCCAATCTTGATAATTAGCAAGCCTTCTTTTTCGTTCCCCTCCTCTCCATCACAGCCTACTACAGTACCTCCCTGATATCAAAGATTCATTCATACAAATCCAGGTCAAGTTGACTGGTCTCAGCACCGCCAGCCTCTGTATCGGCAATAGACTAGCTTCATCTCCGCCGCTCAGTTGTTGGTCTTGTTTGGCTCTCGATTGTTCGTTGCTTCTAGGGCCATGCCTGGTCTGTCTGGTCTGGAATTGCTCGCCTATACTAGTAACAAGACCAAGACCTTACTCTTCTTACTCGCCTACCGACCTTGTCCATACTACTTTTTTTTTTTAATTTTTGCTAGACCTTCCCTTACGTCAAAAGTTGCTTCTGCTCAACGCCAGGCACTTTTCTTCTTTAATTTTCTCTCCCTTTCGTCATCATCTCCTTCTTCTTCTTCTTCTCCCCGGACTCCAGACTCATAGTGATCGCCGGCCCATCTCCGCTCCTCCACTACTCTCGACCCTCACCGATTCTTCTCGCGGCTGATCCATTGCCATTGACATCACTCAAAGGGAGCCCTACAAATCTGACTTAAAGGGAGCTCCATAATTGGCAACCGGGACGGAACCACCACCATTCGCGATCCGAGACGACGACTGCCTACCTACCTACTGAATCTTTGATACGACGCGGAGTCAATTAACCTCCTACACCTTTTCTTATTCTTTGTCACGTATTTATTTGCAATTACTGCTGCAGCGCCCATGATATTAAATACCCTGGTCATCAGTGCAGCCAAAAAGGGAATATAATATTTGTAGTCAGTCGCAAACACAACAAAGGAGAAAGAAAAGTCGCCAAAAGTTGAAAATCTTTTACCGCTCGAGATCCGTCAGATACGACAACGACCAATTCGCCGTCGCATCACCCAGAACGAACTGCGCGCAACCTTTATCTTGCTGTATTATACCTCCAATCCCTACCAACCATGCCTCACACCCGAGATGCGGACAGCGCATCATCCTTGGGCGGCCAATCAAAACGACCTCCGCTCAACCATCAGGAGAGTGATTCGCAGAGCGAGAGCAGCGGTGTTAACCAACAACACCAAAACCAGCAGCAGCATCGGAGACACCATCGTCATCACCAGCGACAGCACACTGTTGGTCACCTCCACCACGCCCGCGGCCCAGCATCATCCAAAACTGCCCCGAAGCAGCCTAAGCTCAGCCGTCGCCATACCGATACCCCCGATCAGATCGAGCAGCAGCAGCAGCAACACCGAATCTCCTCCGGTCCCAATTCTCATCGACGAGCTCTCAGCGACGCAAAACTCTCTTCTCGCGAGTCTTCGTCTGGCAACCTTACCAAGAGCGCATCTCAATCCAAGCTGACCAAGAACTCTTCCCACACAAAGCTCGGCAAGAGTTCTTCCCAGACAAAACTGGTCAAAAGTCCCTCGCATACGAGAATCGTCAAAAGTCCTTCCCACTCAAAACTTAAGCGCAATCGCTCGCATACAGAAGTCGGGAAGCGCACTCGGTCTGCAGAACTGAAGCGCGCTTCAAGTACTACAATTGTTTATCAGCCCCAAATCTCTCACGGCAAGTCGCAGGTCCATTTCGATTTGGGTAACGAGGAGGACGAATGGGTCGACGCGAGTGGCTCTAATTCCCCCTACCTCTCCCGCAAGGGTTCTCTCAACAGTAGTAACCATTCCGTGCACCACCCCGACGACCGCACTGGCGGGTCAAGACCGGTTACACCCAACGATTCCGCCGCTCCAAAGCCGGCCGAGCAACCGCAGCACGAGCCGGAGGAGCGGAACTCAACGAGCCCCGAGTTGGAGACGATACATCACAAGGAGTATCTCACTTCCCGCATATTGAAGCGCACTCCCTCCCACGGAGCTCCGCCCCAGATGAGCGCAGATCTGGCGCAGATCTCTCCTCGCCATTTTGCGCCAGCCTCTGCTGATGCCATAGGGTCAGGAACTCTTGCGGGAAGTAATCAGGATGAATTGACATCCCGGTTTGTCGAGGCTGTCGGCTCTGGATTGACTAGTGAGGGATCCTTCTACCGGCCATCTCGGGGAGACTTTCGCAGATACGATGACGCGCCTCAAAAACCTCGTTCTGTGACCAGCTTGCAAGGCGACCGTGAGGAGCGCCGAGAACCCCCAACAAGCGCACCAAAAGACGACATTGATGATAGCGCACTAGCGCCCAAGGCGGCCCGACGGGCTGCGCCGCCTGCCGCTCAAACATCGCGAACACAGCAGAAGCTTAACCTGCAGCGAGCCAGTTCCGTGATTGAGCCTGGGCAAGCAGTTGGTGGTGTCGGAGGTGTAGTCGGTCATACTCCACTCATCGGTGTCGGTGGTCCCGGATATGACGGAGGCAATAGTCGAGATCCGCGTGTGGGCAAGCTCTTGGAGCGTACAGGCATGGAGTATCTCGTTGTTCGAAGGCATCTCAACCCCATTTCTCGTTCACTCGAGCGTCTCAACCATCTCCCCGGTATGGACAAATCATTGCGCATCCCACGACCTGGCACCGCCTCGACAAACGGCAAGCGTTCCACAGATCTCACTATGCGCCAACACACCCGCAACGTCAGCATGCCCGATCCTCGACGACCGATGACGCCGAAACGCCCTACCTCGGTACGGACAACCAACGGTGCCTCGTCGAGCTACGACGGTAACGACGACGATGGCAGGCTTACTGACCGACTGAGCGGATCAAGTCTGGTTGGCGGTGAAGAGGAAGATGGTACCGCAGCCATACTGAGGAACTTGTGGGACAAGTCTATGGAATTGAGTGCCAGTACGGATTAGGAGTTCCCTTTCGTTTCTTCGTGATTCTAGAGATCAAGGCGTTATGGTGCAGCTATGGTATAGGAAGTGCTCAATAGGCACCCAAAGATAGAAAGGCGTGGATCAAGACAGCGTCAATTTAGACGGTATTACGCGAAGATGTAGACTCACGATATTATTACGTGAAAGCGGTGGTTTATTGTTAGAAAGGGGACCAGCCTATATAATAATTCAATGAAATTACGCACATCTAGAGTAGGTCTTTGTTTCGTCGTGTCTCTCATGTATTTCTCACGTATTTATCATTCCCACCCGTACGCCTTCTGATGCTGTACTCCGCGAATTCTAGTTCAAACAAGATCTTTATAATTATACATTGGGGGAAAGTTGGTCATACTTGACACATCGTTCGACCTAGGTAGTCCAAATTAGCATATCATGGCTTTGAAGGATGTTTAATACCAAGCAACTTACGTCTTCGATGCTGGCTTGCATAAATCGTCTTGCTTCCAATCCCAGCCATACCACTAGCATGGAAAAGTCGCCATGCTTTGCCATACCTGGGCCGCTCTGAGCGCTGAGCTGTCGCAGGATTGGCAGGGAGCTGCTGAGTAGATCAACATCGGGGTTCAGACTGCGACCGATACCCTCAAGAAGCAGAATACTAATTACGACGTTGACGAAATCGCCCTCGAGGCGAACATGGTGGTTTCGAACCATGCTAAGCACCTCTTGCAGGATATCGCCGATTTTGACGTTACCGAGAGCCAAGGTGCGGCTCTTGACACCGAGAACTAGATGCTGCATCTTTAGAGCAAACACTTCTTTATCGAGTACAGCATCTGGTTGGCGACAGCGTTCGCACATGAGATGGCCGGCCTTGTAACCATCAAACTCGGCAACGGCGCGGAAGAGGTCGAGGAAGTTCTCGCGGTTCACAGCGTTGAGTTCAGTCACGAGTCCAGTGTCGATAAAAATGAGCTGAGGCCGGAAACCTTCAGCATCGATCTTGGCCAGCTCCGCCTCCCAAGCCTTAGGGTCCTTGCGGTGTCGATATGGTCGAAGCCGTTCAAGCACTTGCTCGGTCACATCTTCCTTCTCATCGGGGTGCGCCTTTGTCATTGTCTTTCTCAGACGCAGCTCGGGGTGAGCTGATTGGTAGAATCGCACCATGATGTTGCCAGGATGCAAATCAGCGTGGACAAAATTATCAAGGAGTAACATGCGGAGGAAAGCGTCAAGGCCTTCGTCGGCAATATCATGTTGGAAGACGCCGCCGCCATTCTCCATAAAGTCTGCCAATGGTATACCCTGGGCGTATTCTTCAATAAGGACATTTCGCGTTGTGTATTCAGTATACGGGTATGGGAACCAGGCTGTAGATCGATCTTTGAAGTTCTTCCGGAAAATGGCCAGATTTGCGGCCTCTATGCGAAGGTCAAGCTGGAGCTTCATCATCTCCCCGAATTGAGCAACCTCGTCGGGCAGTGACAGCCACTCAATCGTAGGAATCAAGTTAAGCAGGGAAGCGAAAAAGCCCATGATGCGAAGGTCTCGTCGAACCGTCCTCTCGACGTATGGGTGCAGCACTTTGACTGCAACGTAGGACGACGGTACTCTATGCGGGGAGCTCTTGAGCACTGTATCAACATTGCGCTTCACATTTTGCGCCAGAGGATATGAGTCATGAAGATCAGCTTCCTCTGGCTTAGCCAAGCCTGGCTTCAGCTTGGCCTTGTAGACCTGAGCGATAGCGCCAACACCGAGAGGCTTCTCCTGGAATTCGTCAAAGATGTCTTCAAAGGGGCGGCCACCAAAAGCAGCTTCCACCGTGACGCGCGTTGCATGGAGTGAGTGAGCCGGCGCATTCGAGTGAAGTTTAGACATGATCTCGCACATTTCGGTAGGGAAGATATCGGTTCGCGAGGCAGCCCATTGTCCGAGCTTGATAAAGGCTGGGCCAGCCATTTCCATCTCGTTGACTAAGAAGCCATACCACCAGAGCGTACCTGATCGTTCGTTGTCTCTACTAGGTTGTCGTTTTCCAAAGTATATGGCAGGAATGGTGATTATCACCGGCACAAAAATCACAACAAGCTGGAGGAAACGGAAACCAGTGCATACGGGCTCGATGATCAAGAGGTCGATCAAGTACTTGATGCGCTCTCCGAGCCTCGAAAGGCCATGGGAATCGGCCGATACGCCCTTTTTCACCTCGGCCCGTGATACCTCGAGCATGCGCTTCTCGCCGGTCTCTTGATCATTGCCATTTTCTTGTTGCGACAGCTCAACAAAAGCAGCCGTTCCAAGTGCCGCAGCACCGCCGGAAGCACGCAGTGCTATTCTTTTCGGTGCGCCTTTGGGCCATTGTGTGAATCGAGGGCCGCGGGAGCTCTGAGACGCGAATCGACGACCAAGACTGGCAATGGTGAACCTGGCGTGGGCGTTGACGTTGGGGTATGTTCGGAAGCCCGGGTGGACGAAAAGCCGGCCTATGAAGGAGCCAGCTCTCATCTCGGAAGGGGGAAGGTCTTTCTAGAGAATTGTGTTGACGCGGACACTCTCATATTCGAGCAAAGCCTGGGGGCGATTGCATTCAGAGAGTGGTCAGGTCAGATTCGGAGGTTGATAAGTATAAAAAAGAGACGAGTCTGGCATGTGCAAGCGCGTTAATGATGCAAAGACTCGGATCGATTTACAAGGATGCCCGCCAATGGATCCCTAGGAACGAGCTAGATCAACAATTGGTGTCGGGTCGGTGACGTCGGGTTGATAACCAGAGTGACGTACAAAATTCGTATCCACTAAATCTTTTCTAACGGAAATAAATCGGAAAGGAATCATGAGGAATATTTCAGCCATGATGGCTCATCAATGCCTATTGAGCCTAAGGTAGCCAGAAGCTCAAATACTGAGAGGTATCATAGAAATTATGAATTCGACACTCATTTCTCCGTCTAATTGTCACAGTCATAATCACAATGCTCATGATCTTGCCAATAGACTCCCTATGATTCGCTCAGACGCTGTAAATAGTTCGCGATTTCCACTGTAACCCACCTGGTCTTGGTGCGGTTTCCCCCGGTCTTCCCGCTCTGGGCCTTAAACTTTTGATAGGCGCATTACTTTTTAGTAGAGGCAACTGGAGGAAATTCTTGCTTCTATCCATCCATCCATCCACTCTTTGTTCTTGTCATCATCACCAGACACAATCTTCGATTCTTTCAACGCTCAGGCCAACAACGCTGAGTTACTTCATCGAACGTTACAGTCCTAATATACAATCATTCACGATGGGTTGGTTTTGGGCAGACACGCCTGTTCCTGCGGTTCCTGTTGGACACCCAGCTACTACCGACAAGGCTCCTCCAGTATGATCGCAATCCCATATATCTTCACCATGTCGCTAACCCTTCCCAGCCTGGCTGCCCTATGCACCAAAAGTCTGCCGATGCCATGAACCCCGTGGCTAAGCCCAAGAAGCCCGTCGATCTTCCTTCCACCTCAGGATGTCCCGTTCCTCACGCCGCCCGAACCCAAGAGCAGCCCAAATCTTTAATCTCCCAGCTCAACCCTCTCAATTACATGTTCCCCGATCTATCGCAAAAGCCTGCTCCTAACCAATCATTTGCTCTCCCGACAACCCGAGATGAGTCTACCATCCCCAAGGGTACAGGAGATGGCAACTGGGAGTACCCGTCTCCTCAGCAGATGTACAACGCGCTACTGCGCAAGGGATATACCGATACCGATATCACCGCCGTCGAGGGCATGGTTTCGGTACACAACTTCTTAAATGAGGGCGCATGGCAGGAGATTCTTGGCTGGGAACAACGATTTGCGCGGGGACTATACAAAGGATGGCAGATCTGCAAGAGGGGCGAAGGCCACGTTCAGGAAGCGCTTGATCGCCAAAGGGACGGTGTTGACACCGAGCCTAGTCTCGTTCGCTTCCAGGGCCGGCCCAAGGAGTTGACTCCCAAGGCCACTATGATGCAGGTTCTGGGCTGGATTTACCCTTCAAAGTTTGGGTAGGTATTCATGATTCTAATGTGCAAACGATCTGCGGCTAACACACTGTAGTACCGAACCTCCCTTTGACCGACATGACTGGTACGTTGCGCGAGAGATCAACGGCCAAAGGAAGGAGATTCGATACATCATCGACTATTACTCTGGCGAGCCCGATGCCCACGGTGACCCTGTCTTCTTCCTCGATGTGCGTCCTGCCGCCACGCCCTTGGGTGCCGCCGAGCGTATCATTCGCTGGAGTACCGATACCTGGTGGAAGGCCATCGGCGGCGACAGGCATGAGCAGGATCCCCAGCCTTGGTTCCGTAGCACTTCTTAAAATGATTTCTTTGGCGCTTGGGTCATGATGGAAGCAGGTGTTTTCTGAAAAGGTTCTGGCGTGATGCATTCTCCTCTCTAATTGTTATGATTGGATGTATTTCTATAATGATAGCTGACTTGGAGTCACTTATTCGGGCTCGAAAACGGAGGCAATCGGAGCAATTATGTATTATATACCACTCATTAGAACTTAGTTCAAGTTCACAGCCAATTCGTTAACTTGGTCTAGAAGAGCCTGGTCTTCTCCAGCTGCATTCTTGAGCACCTTTTCCAGCTGGTGGTCAACGGTTTGGCCTGGGACGTCAGACACAGCACCCTGTGCCTGTTGAATACGAGCCATCTGGAACTGCAAGAAGAACTTGGGAACCTTGATCGCAAGATTTCCACCAGTTGATCTGATACCAGCCTCAGTTGCGAGGTAAACATTGAGCTCGTTCTGAAACGTATCGAGGTTGTTGTTGGCCAGGGGTGATGTGGTTGCAAACTTGTTGAGAGCGAAAGCCAGAGGACTTTGGCCTGATTCGGCAAAGTTGATGGAAGAAAAGGTCACACCGCCAGAGCTCACGTCTGGGACACCATCGATGGTTGTTTTCGAATTGTCGCAGGTGATGACCGAGGCCAGATTCGTGGCCTGTGTCGAAACTTCATCGGGGAGAGCTTCGGAGCCAGTCACAAAGCAAGGATTTTGTCTCTTGGGAAGATGAGGCGCTTATATATGTTAGCAGTTGTGTTCATCAAGGGCTGTGGGCAAGAAAAGGATACATACCTGCAAGGGCGCTTCCAGCCAGTGTGATGATGATGGGAAGAATAGGGAAGTGCATTTTGTACGAGTGAGCGAGTAAATGAGTGAATGACGAATCAATAGAAAGAGAGATAAAACAAGAGTATTATAAACAAAGATCCGCCAGGGATTTACGAACTGAAGAGAAACAAGTTGAGAAGTGATGAGTTTGTTTAGATACTGTAGATAGACAAATACCGAGGATCTACATGGCTTTTATACGCTGAGAGTATATGTGACCATCGTTAAGCATAAGCATAGAGTTGAATGGAGCATGACACCGAAACCTAGACCTGAGGATGCCTCCATGTCGAATATCGAGACTCAGTATAACCCCAAAAGACGAAGCTCGCTGTGACACTGTTCGTCCCATCAGCATAGGCCGAGGGTTTCAAGGATCCCTGGTCTGTCACAATAAGACCCGGGAACTATCGACCCCCAAGTCTAGAACTGCAACGATGATTTGTAGAGTTACATCAATTCAGATCTGATTTCCTATTTCAGACTGTCTCCGATAAATGTGCATCATCCAATCTGGCAGATGCTTCTTTGGGGTCAAATATCTGCGACAAAGGAGTTGAGATGTGAGCGGCAAGTGAGACGTCATTTAGTCAGCTTGTCTACCAAGTTTCAGGTTTGTCCTTGTGAGACGAGACTCTTCTTGGTTAAATCTCAAACCTGAACCGTTTTTCTTTACCAATTTCCAAGAATTGTTTCTCGAGTCCCGTGCTTGTTCGTTTGTTTTATCTTGTTGATTCTCTGAGCAATACATACTGCACTCACTTAAGGGTTCCCGGATCAAAGTCGCTCCATTCGACCAATCAAAAGTCGCGAATCTTCCTTCAAGGGTCCTTGGAACTTTTTTCCCCCAAATTGGTATCGCAAAAGCAAAAGCTCGTCCCTTTTCATTGAGAGCGACATACTCATTTTAACGACGCTTTTGACGTCGCACAAACTCCTCACGAAAGCGCCATTCGCTTCGAAATGTCTGCTGAGGCCACGTCTGCTTCTAGCGACTACATAAGGCTTCACATAAGCCCTCTCGATCCCGAGCTTCTCAAGATCGTTATTCCAGCTTCTGCAGCCCCCAAGGCGCGCAACATTTCATACCACACGCTCGAGACGTTTCCCGAACGACGCTACGGCTTTGTCGAACTCCCAACAATGGAGGCTGACAAGATAAAAAAGAAGCTCAATGGCGCTGTGTTGAAGGGCAACAAAATACGGATCGAAAAGGCCAGACCAGAACAGAGAGCTGAACCTACTGGTGAAGTTGATCAGGAGGAAGAGGAGAAGTCCACGAAGAAAAAGAAGAAGTCAAAGGAATCCAAGGAGGAATCGAGAAAACGAAAGCGTGATCACGAGGTCGTCGAGGGCGTCGCTCTGACAGACCGCAAAGTCAAGAGAGGATGGACAGAACCCGCGGATCAGAGAAGAAAGAAGAGCAAGCAGGACAAAAAAAAGGAAAATGATGGCAAACACACTGAGAAGAAAAAGCGCCTAAAATCAAAGTATACAGACGGAGATGAGTGTCTGCTCAAGACCAAGGTTCCCCCTAATCTCACCTCCACTCTCCCTGAGGACGATCAACCCCGAAAGCGCAAGAAGAAGGGCAAGTCGCGCGAAGTTATTGTTCATGAATTCGAGAAGACCACGAAATTCCCGAGCTTCTTGAAGACCTTGGCCGATGGGGAACAAGCCAACACAGCCACCGAATTTATTGAGGGTAAAGGCTGGGTCGATGAGAATGGCAATGTAGTCGAGACGGTCAAGGAGAAGAAGATTCCCGAACCTGTACCCAAGAAGAAGAAAGTCAAGAAGGCGACACCTCCTCCTGTCGAGGAGTCAGATGATGATACCAGTAGCAGTGGTACCAGTAGCAGTGGTACCAGTAGCAGCGGCTCCTCTGATGAGGATAGTGAGGATGAGATGGAAGTTGATGCTCAAGTCGAAGAGAAGAAAGAACAGACAGACACAACCAAGGAAGCTCTTCAGCCAGACGATGAGTCCTCCGAGCCTGAAGCCGACTCTCCCGAACCACCCCAACAAGCCACACCCCTCTCAGCCATCAAAGCCGACGAAACAAGACCCATGTCCTCAAGTTCTTCCCGCAGTCTCACCATCAAGATACCCCCTCCTGGAACACCCTCTACCAAAGTCCACCCCCTTGAGGCCCTTTATAAGCGTAGCAAACCCGACGAGGTCGCCACAGAGACTCTCGCCAAACAGGAAGCTGAGCCCTTCAGCTTCTTTGGAGGTGTTGACAACGACGATATCGAGGACGAGGAGGACCAGGACCCCGCAAACCTGACCATCGCAACCCCCGCGCCCATGACGCCCTTCTCTCGCCAGGATTTCGAATGGCGCAACGTTAGAAGTGCTGCGCCTACGCCCGACACCGCGCATCCCTCACGAATGCGCAACTTCTGGCCTGAGGATGACGAAGACGGCGACGAAGACCTCGACATGGCAGAGCATGGCTTCGACGAGGATGGAGACGAGAAAGATGCTTCCGCTCCACAAAGCTCAAGCGACTTTCAGGCTTGGTTCTGGGATAACAGACGCGATCTCAACAGATCATGGATGAAGCGTCGCAAGACTGCGGCCAAGGAGAAGCGACACAGAGAGAACAAAGCCAGGGCTAGCAAGGCGGCATAGACTCATAGTATACGGATAATAGACATTAATTGCATGTGATGTGACACACTTATCGGTCTCTCATGGTGTACTCAAGCATACTACCTCAACGTCCTTGCACCAAACAAGGTTTGAAGGCCTTTTCAGAGTATCATTAGGTTCGATTCTTCCTATGAAATGATCTATCTAGGTACGTATGTCTTGTCGTCCCCCTTGACTTCTCAATAGTTGCCACTTATTTGGGTGAAATGTCGCGAGACGACAAATCATTCACACATTCGTGAGGTTGATGGTCTTCGGAGCATGCCCCCTCTCTGGCATGTGGAACTTTGAGCTTGCTGCCCTCCATGGCCTCGTATATCTCTTCATCATCAGCCTTTGGCGGTTCAGGGGTGGGTTCCCTGGCAATGCTGTCCCTGGAGCGCAAGAAGCCGCCCGGCGATACATCATTCTCGGCTATTCTGATCGGAGCTCCTCCAGTCGGCTTTCGAAAGTGATTCTTGTGGAAAAGCTTGTGGCCTCCTAGTTTGATTTTGTCCATCAGGCTTTGCCGTGAACCATTTTGGGAATCGATCATCTCCTCCTCCTCAATGCCGGCAACCTGGGCACTCAGGCGTCGTCGCGTATCTGCGTCGAGTGAGGCACTTAGCTTTCTTTCCGCCGCCAGAGGAGTTGGTAGACGTCTACCCGCCGCCGTCAGTTTGGTTGGAAGCGCTCTGAATGGGTTGGCAGCGAACAAAGGGTTGTTGTGTGAGTATATATTTGAGGGCTCTGCAGAGGAACTCGATGCAGCTAACTCCTCGACACCGCAGTGGGCATCGACACCATCTTGGTATAGTGTGGACGGAGTATGCTTTTTCGGCTGGTCACTTTCAGTTTGCAAGGTGAGGTCAGTGGTGCAGTCACGGGAAAAGAGTCTGGGGAAGGACGTGATGACGGTCCCGTCGCTGACTCTCAGCTGTTGCTCGAAACTTTTATTGCACATAATATCGGCCAGTATCTCAGCTGTGCTTTTTGGGGTGGCATAGTGTCGTAGGACAGACTCGTCTTTCGTCAGCCTCTGGTAGCTCTGTCGACGGTCATCTGGGCACGAACGCGAGCCCCCATGTGTGGGTGAGCAACAGTCCGAAACGGTTCGATAATGTGTTCGTGTACTCGAATCATAATTTGCTGGATATGCCCGAGACCACGTAATTTCAGCAACACTTCGGCGTGTCACAACAGTTGTCGTTGCTTCCGAAGCCCCGCCACGCGTTTTGGTATGGACTTGCATGTCAGTTGCGTTGATGTTTGTGTAAGATGTGCTGGGTAGATTAATGGTAGTCGCAGGATCGATCGCCATCGGGGAGGGGACCAGGATAGCATTCAAGTTCTCATCGAGTCGCGGTAACGGTCGACTGTCAGATGACCCTGTGGTCGTAGGTGTTCTCTTGGGAAATTCAATGTGGCCATTCTTCAGTGTTTCGTCCAACACGATACCGACGACATCTCGTATGTCCTTGTCGCCAATGAGGTAAAGCCCCTTGGCCTCCGGGATTTGCTGGCCCTTTCCGTTTATGACATGCAGATGTTCTCTCAAGTGCCTGATCTTTTGAAGGCGATCACTCACTTTTCTAGCGATGCTCTGGGTAGCTTCTTCGCCGGCATACAATGGATCACCGACTTCTACATCTGCTTCAAGGGAAGCTGAACTCTCGGTATCAATAATCACTGCGGGGACTTGGGATGGATCTAGCCTCCAGAGCGTTTCGTGGCTTCCATGCCTCAGTACGCCCTGGTCCTTGTCTGAAGCTTCGAGGTAGTAGGCGCGCACCCCTGGCTCTTGTGCCGTGGATTTGAAAGATACCCTCTCAATTTTGAAACCATCATTTTCCTCAGTATCTTCATACATGAAGTATGCTGAGCCATTTGAACGTGGATCGAAGATGTAATAAGCCTGGTATTTATCTTCAGAAGCTGCTTCGTGAGCATTGGTGTTGATGGAGCTAGTATCTAAGCCAGCTGGTCGTGATGTATCACTGCCATGTGTAGCAGCCTGAGATCCTTCATTGGTGTTTTTCAGCCGATCATAGACCGCTCCAAGGTTGTTGGGTCTTGCATCAGGTATAGATCGTAGGCGGCTTCGGGTCAGGGGTTGTGGTGCTTGGTCTGGGGTTGACGACTTGAACGAATCCACCTCCAAGGAGCGCCCAGTGGGCTTGGTCTCTCCTGAGCTGCTGAGTTGGTCCGCATCCGGGTCTCTGTTCAGTGCGTGGACCCTGTTGGCGATATCCTTGAGTCTTTGAATGGTCTCGTCTGGAACATCGTTATCCGCGGAAACAAAATCGGTGGAGGGTTGAAATGATTGTGATGATGGTATATCCTTGATGGTGAACACTTTCGAGGGGTTCAGATAGCGTTCGGCGTCGTCATCTTTCTAAAACACCGCTTTTCCGCCACCAGAGCTCATAAAGGTCGAGTGAGGTGCATTACTTGGGCCTGCTTCTGCTTCTTCTTCCTTGTCGTGACAAGGTGTGTCATCGGTCTCGGTGTCACAGGTTGCGAGCTCATGAAGAACCTTGCTTTTGGTGGAACTTTCATCGTCAGCGGCTGCAGAGAAAAGAACGACTTCAGGTTGAGTGTCAGGGGAAGTGAAGATTCTTGGCATTCGAGGGAGGCATCGAGAGTCGTTGTCATCATATCCCTCCATTTTGCTGTACGATTGCCGTTTAGAATATTTCAGACAAATCATGTGGAGAGTTAGTATACATGTAGGTGATGGAATAAGTTGAAGCTGCTAAGTTAGAGCATGAGATAGGGCGGTTGAAGAAGAATCATCCGGATGATGACTTGGAGGTGATTGTAGAGGCTGAGAGTGAAAGAAGGGAGTTCGACCATCTAAGATTCCTTATGAGAAGAAGATACGAAGTGGGGAACACTCTTTCCCTTTCCTGTTGGTCTCTGTCGTAGAATTACCTCTAGGTAAGGTAGGTAGGTAGCATAAAGGAAGTTGATTGCCTTGAACATCTGATGCTACCTTACCTGAGCTACCAAGAGTGCCGGAATTAGCTGCTCCTATTACTTTACCTTACCTATTAAATTATACTAACTACCTTAAGTATTTCCGTCGCTCAAGGTAGTACCCAGGTAGGATATAGATCCCAATCTTACCTGTCTGACCCCATCGCCTGGGTACTTAGTTATCTTGGGAAAGAAGCAAGGGCTCGGCGTATGAAGATTTAGGTCTTTCTGATGCCAGTGTCGATTACCTCTTAACCAAGAACACAGCCAGATTCACCAATGCTAGTAGTTTTTTTCTAAGTAGGTACGCTACTTACTTAGGTAGTTTCTAAGCTTCTAAGAGCCAGTATATGCTTAATGCCAACTCTCCCACATCAAATTTAGCCTCGCTCGAACGCTGATCAAATCTTCATCTCATCAATAGTGAGTGGCTTTGCTGCTGCCTTTCCCTCCAATGCTCATCCACCTCTTCGCTCTCACAAAAGTTTATCAGTAGCTCTTCTTCCTCTTCTGGACCCTGCTGATGGGAATTTCCACCTTCCGATTCCTATGGTAATGGTGATCCCTTTCCTGGTGTCCAGCTAGAGCCACCTCCAAATGCAGATCCAGGTGTCTGTGCCAGAATGTTGTGGCTTCTGACAGGTGTTACCGGCCCTGTTGAGCCATCGACTGGCAAAGGTGGAGGTGTGTCCGTCCTTGGGATATGCTGGCCATCCTTGCGAGGCGGCTTGAAGTTAACCTCTCGGCCAGCTCGGTAAATATCTTGCAACATGGTCTCCAAGATTCCGGCATCCTGGAACTCGAGATACTTCTTATACAACTTGAGTGCTGTCCGTGAATCTTCGATCGAATCGTGGGTCTCCATTTGGATATCTTCCTTCAAGAGATACCACGCCAGAAAAGCCAGCGATAGCCTCCTTAACCGAGTTTGGAGGAAGAACAGGTCAATCGTGTCGATGACCTGCGACTTAGGAATGTGTATGTTGATAACTCGGAAGTCTTGTTTTAGTCCGTGGCCAAGGAACTTGCATCCGAGGTTAAGAAGAATCCACATCTTCTTGTATGCCATCTTCAACGACAGGAGACTATGTTTCGAAACTCTAGGATCCAAGTCTTGTTCAGTGATTCCAGAATACGATGTCAAATAGTCGACAATCGGTTCCTTTATGTTAATATAATCATCGATGAAGGGCGTCCCTTCGTTTTCCCCCTGACCGCGGACAACTGACGCACGAGCAAGTGCGTACACTATCGGCCGTATGGTTTCCCGCTCACCATCAGAATTCATTTCAATTTCAGGTTGTCGCACAGCAACAAACTCAGTGTCCAGTGCAATAATGGTATTGGGGCCAGGCGCCTCAGTCTCAGGGTTGAGCACTTGATAGGTCTTTGTTGATGGATCGGCGTTTGCACTGAAAAACGTCAGCAACATCAGGTTTATAGCGGGTTGGGGCATACTTGAAGTCTTGGTAAAGTATGGAGGTGTCGATGTTGCTCCTCCATTCAGTATCGATCTTGTTGTTCTCATCTTTTATCTGGTATGCAATTACAGAAGGGACCTTCCAAGATGTGTTGAAAGCGAGTGCCTCTTCCGTGCTGACCGACCTCACCAAGAAGTCGTTGAAAAGATGCCATCGACTCTCTCCAGGCGCCTCTGGTTCTGCATGTGCCACTATCCTTTTGTTTCAGCGGTTGAGGGGTAATGAGGCGCAAGAGACTTACCATTGACCATCGAGACAAGGTGTGACTTTTGCGATTGTCCACTCTCAATATTAATGGCCATGCCTGTCAGCGAATACACTGCGATGTTGTGAATGCCCCTCTGGAGGTGAAGTTTCAGGTCTTCGCCTTCGTAACAGAAAAACTGCCCTTGCTCTACGATGATTCCAATCTCCTCGGGAAGCCAGCCTGGTGTTGACCAAAGCATTCGTTGATCTTGGTTTGTGATGGCGGTGTTTAGCATGAGTACAGCCGGTATACTGTGAATGCTTTTTCTCGTCGCTATAGTCTGGTACCGCTGACATCGACTACACCATCCTTTGGACGTCGTTTCTCTTTCAACACTATTTTTGAGAACTTGAGAAAAGCTGATGCGTGGTAACTTGGCATTTCGGCTGCCGGCCTTTTCACAGTGAATAAGTTTTCCTCATACAGATTCGGCATCGAACTTACAGGAGATGGATAAAGCAGATCATTGACATATGTTGATCCAGGTCGAGTATATTCGCTCCTACAGTTTATGCATCTGATTGAGGTCGTTGCGGAAGTGGCCAAGACCTAGACGATTCAGTATATATCATCGACTTTCAGTCAATCAACCAACCTGGTCCATGGCAGTCGACGATGGGTTGATAGTCCTGTAATCATGCACTATTTTATCCAGGAGAAAGCGAGTGAGTCCTTGAAGCATAACGTTAAGAGATGATCCATGAGGATCCTCCTCGAGTAGACCAAGAGGACCGGCTGGGCCAGTTAGTAATGATTGAGATCAGCGTCACTCGACATACCTTGAGGGTGATGGCTTAGGGTTTTTAGCAAGTTCGTTGCTTGGCATATCGAGCCTTCAGCCTTTTGAAGCATATCAAACAAGAATCCAAGCTCGCACAGCAGGCATATCTCGCTCACGCAAGAGGTAGCAGCATGCTGAAGAGCAAGATTTCGAATGACAGGAGTGAAGTGCATTATTTGTAAAAGTGAGTTAGCATATGAATTCGAGATATGAGTCTCGAGTCCAGAGTATCGCGTGTTGTTGTAGAAACTATTCCTGATCAGTGATTGTACATTGCAATAACGGGAGAATACGAACCCGAAATCAAAGTCGTCCACCCCGAATTTGCTGTATTTGATCTCAACAGTTCTATACATGACTGGAACGTCAGACTTCTTGCTTTCAAGTCCCATATCAGTAAGAGAACTGATCAGTTCGTCAGCCTTCTTATCAGAGGCAGCGGCATTACTAGTGGCAAGCTCGCGAGCTTTTTCACTGAGGAATTTGGGGGCCTTGAGCCCGGAGCTTCCTGATTTGTTCACGTTTCGAGTGTTCTCAGCCTGATTTCTTCGCAAACCCCGAGTATTGCGACCGTACATCCCAAACTCGGTCGGCTTGAGCCCTGCCAGGAACTGTGGATCAAACTTGACAGGAGGTGCTCCAACATCGCAGGGGATATCTGGCCAGGCGGATGCCAGAGCCTCTCGATAATGCGGCAATCCGATCATGTTCAGGGGCCTATGGTGATCAGTAAAGGAACAAATGTTCAACTAGCTATCTCAACTTACGTATCTGGGCCCCAGTCAATATTGGGCAGGGGCTCTTCGGGAGTTGCGAATTCGATCGGAGTTGGTAAGTCCACGAAATGGAGTTTTGTTGGGGATCCCCAAAGGTGAATAGAGCAATCAGCATCTGTGAGGGCAATCGCCTCACCAGAGGGTGCAATCTCAAACATGCTCAAGTAGGAAGTAACATTAGCCAACCGTACGTCGCTTGTGTTGGGATTCATCAAGTCAACAACATGCATTTGTCCACTTTGTGAGACAACAATGCTGGTCGTCAACATCCTCGGGTGCATGCGCACGTAGGCAGCGCCAGCTGGGAAAGGAATAGGGGGCATCGATGACATCTTCTTTATATCGAAGACGTTGAGGAACGGGTCAAGCATATAATTCTGACCCTGTCTTAAGGAGTATCCGCAAGTTACGATGAAGTCATGCTGAGCGTCCATGTCATTAATCAAAGCAGAGTGGGCGTTCCAAGACTTGACGACAGCAAAAGTGACAGGATCTAGTAAGTTGACGGAGCCGGTCTGAGTTGCGGCGCATATATATCGCCCGCGTCTCATTATTGTGTACTGATGTTCGGTAGGCACCTAGCGGGAGTTAGTATAACTTTATTACTGAGAAAGTGATCCTGACTTGTTTGACAACATCACCCTTAATGAGGTCAATGACAAGCATCGTGTCTTGCATTCCTGCAGCGATAATCTCTGCCGTTCCCTTAGACGTAAAGCTCATACATCGCAAATCTTTCATATCGTCATGCCTGGCATAGATCAGCATCAGTCGATCTCATATGGAGTTGAATCATCCTACCTAATATGCCATATAGGCAGTCCTCTCCGAATAGCCATATGCACATCTTTAGCACCCAGGGAAACAACCCCTTTCTCGTTGGCGAGTATTTGACGGATCGGGCCATCAGAGGAGGCATGGGCCTTGAAAGAGGTATATCGCTGCAGTTCGGTCCCATAGAAGGAAGTGACTCGACCCTGAAACACCAATCAGCGCCAGTCCAGCTTCTACATCTCACCCTTTTCGACGCACATATTCGTTACCTGTCCAAAGAAGTTCCTGAGAGTTGTCGAAGGTCATGGTCGCAACCGGAGTGGGCATCGCGTGCACGCCCGGAGGCGGGAACGGAATCCGGGTGACCTGTAGTAGAACTGGATTAGCATAAGCTTGACACCTAATTCACGACTAGATATGATGTCTCTCAGGTTCATACAACACAGGCGACCTTTCTTCTCATACTTGAAATACATGAAAAGTCTAGATAACGTCAAAAACATCAATTAAACATACCTCAGCCCAATCGCCGTCCATTGTGAAAGGATATGAGCATTATCTGTAGGGGCATAGCTTATATGAAGAGCGCGAGCCAGTGCGCCAGCCTCCGAGAGGACTGGGCAGAACCGAAGAAGCGATAATGGTGGTACGAAACACAAAAGTCAATAAAGCTTGCCCGCTCAATCTTCAGACGTTAGATTCTTTGATAGAAGTAAATGCCAGTGACGAAAGTGGGATATCAGCTCCCAAGCTTGGAGGGGCAGCAAGCTCCCATTAGCCGGTGTTCATCCGGCGCGCGAGTTTAACGCGGTTAAACTTCAAATTCGAGAGAAAGAGGGCTTCATATGTATCTTTGCGTCACAGAATATCATGTAAAGTCAACAATCTATCTTCTTAAGTTGAGAATGAAGGGGTAGTCTGCAAAGTTGCCTGGGGAGGTGCAACGCTTGTACGGTGCTGAATGAGATGGCCAGACGAACTGAACAAGACCAACTCTCATTCTGCCTGGTTTGATATACTAGGTAAGGTACTTATGCATTGAAAAAGTTCCTCGCACCAAATCATAAAACTCGATTACCTTGAGCAACTACAGAGTGCATTCTCTTGCTTGACTTGGAAAATGGTCAGGTGTTGATATGTTTAAATAGCAGACAAACCACGAACCATCTGAACTGACCAATGTTGCTGTTGAGAGCAACTGGTATAGTTCACGTATTAATCTATTGCTCCCATATGCATTCTATCTTGCCTCCTCTATCTCGAACCTGTTCTATACCTATTCGCTAAACGCCGTAAAAAAGGACTAGCATGAGTCAAGTGCCCAAGCATAAAAACGCGGCGCGTTGCCCAGCCGCCAAGTATCATCGTGTATCATTAATCAATAATCGTGCCTAATGATCTCCTAAGCAGACCAACACCTTCCCAAAGTGGTTTTGACTGCTGAGTAAGTCATTGACTGGAGTTTGTGGTTACATATAGTAAAGCCGCCAGCTTGTGTCACGAAATCATGACGCAAAAGTTGTCCTCGAGTCCTAGGAATCACGGGAGAGCATCCGTAGATCGAGAATCCTTGTAGCACAAAAGACGTTTTTGCAACCGGAGACTGCCGAGTCCGGTCGGTGAGAGGCTGGGCGACCACTTTCTCTTCCGAGATAGGGTTGATCAGCGGTACCTTCGCGGTTCGATTGTTGTAAGTCGCCGAGTCTAAATAAGTGCAGACGAGCCAAAAAGTACACAATATTCGATGCCTTCATCATTTCGTGGTCTTGGTCGTGGATCTGGCCGGGAATACTAAACGCGAAGACGCTAGTATGAGTCGATATGCGGACCAACCCAAAGTAGAAAAGCTGCTTGGGAGAATGTCAGCTTCACGATAGGGTCGAAGTCGCCGGATAAGAGGAGAAATGAGGCGGGACCGGGGTCGTAATGCGATCGCCGCTCATTCCGGTTAAGTTGCTATGATGCGAATCGCATTGGAGCAATTTCTCATGAAACTTGGTAGACGGTGAAATTGACGGGGAATGCGTGATTGCTGAATCCAGGGACTTTGGAGACAGGCTCTCCAGTAGGTTCGACCTGCACCTGCCATCGTGTCTTGGTGAGGGCTCCGACTTCATCCCATAGTCGCTGGAAACTCGCTTGGTCGTGTAAATAAGCTGATCGCGTGCTAGTCGAAGACGGCCCTGGATGGTTCGTGCCGACCTGGCGACCATATATCAATGCATTTTTGGTGCCGGGCCTAAGGAATTCGACGACACGCTTGCCAATGTAAAGTTGTTGAACCCAGTTGAAGAGGTGAAAGAAGCTGCCTGCGTGAACCATGGTGATCTTGCCACGCAACAAAGCCATCTCCTTGTCGGCGGGATCGAGCATGTCGCCCGCAACAAATGTTGCGCCGAGGGAGTGCCTGTCCTGGAACAAATCGTAGCCAATATCGATGAACTTGGACTGCAAGTCGGTGCCAATGAGTTGAGCGCCGTCAACTCCATCTGCACGAAACTGCCGAATTACTTGTCCCACCCCACATCCCAGATCAAGAAGGACATCTCTAGAGCCGGCGACGTTGAGGCGGAAAAGAGCCTGTTGGTAGCGAGGATCTTTGGGATCCGGGATGTAGAGAAATTTCCATCGCCCAACGCAAGGGTACTGTGAGATACACCAGGCCTTCTCTCGCTGAATGCAGAAGGTCATGTCAGCTCATGTGCTAGTGTTGGGGGACATGTACTTACAACGCGGCGTATGTGGCCATCTAGATCGCTATAAGGAATCTTGCTGTAAACCTCAAGAAGATGTCGAGCTGGACCAATGTCTTGAGGGGGGTCCTCAAGATAGGTCCAATCCCGCACCTTCATGACATCCATGCTTAGCAACATGTTGGGATGAGTGAGGTTGGCGTCGACAATTGTGCGACCCAACTTAAAAAGTTACAAGGTAGATCAGCTGCTGTGGGACGACGGAGAAGGTTTATTGTCTGCGTCATTGAAAGTGTAATGCCGCTGTGTAAGCTCCAGTTGAAAGTGTGATGTTGCTGAAGAATGAAGAGTGAAGTAGGAGAGAGAGAGAAAGAAAGAAAGAGAGAGAATAAACCGACACCCTACAGCAAGAGACAGGCAGCTGATGATGCCATTTCAAGGAAACAAGGGCGTTTCAACAAAAAAGAAAAAAAGGGAGAGACGGGATACTCGGAGATCAAAATTGCCTGAGACAAGAGAAAAGAAAGTGAACGCGAACGAACGAACGAACAAGCGAGCGAGTGGATGCTACAGTAGAGAGTAAGGCAAGGTAAGGTAAGGTAACGCGCGGGTTACGAAATAAACTTAGTAGGAAACCTTAGAAGCAAAGGAGGTAAGTCAAGGCAGGCCAGGGTAGGGACTTTTGCGGTTGTCATATCGCCGAATCAACTAACAAGCTTGCCTTGCCCTGCATTTGCATTTGCATGCATGCACGCACGCACGCACGCACGCATTGCTAATGAGACGAGCGAGCGAGACAAGGTTCATGGGTAAAATCCATACATACTACGTAGTATGTACGTACATATCCATACGTATGTACCTCCAGTTGCCGCCCTACTAGGGAGCTAGGTTAATAGGGTAATTAACTCAGGGATCCATAACATCAGCGCGGGTATAAGGAGAATTATCACGGAGTAGGGTCGGGTCGTTTCAACAAATACGTATCCATAATAACCCAAGGTAAGCAAGCATAAGGTAGAGCAATTAGGGGACATGGCTTGATTAAGATCAAGCTAATCGAGAGAAAGCCCGAGTAAGAAAGACGAGATGCAGGGCTCTAGAACCTCCCGTCCCATCCTTTTACTCGCTCTGGCAGATGCACAAAGGGCCGCTGCTTGAAGACAAAGACTCGAGACGTTCTGGAATCGTCAACAAAATTGGCCCATCCAATCCAAGCATTTTAATCCCACGACTGCCGCTCCGGCTGCAACCATACTCTGCTTCCAGGGCTGTTATGGCGCTCCTTGGCCCACTAGGAGTTCCCGGAACTCTTCTAAATACCCACTCTCCTATCCCTGGGCTTGTTCAAAAGTCTCCATGTTTTGAACGCCTCCGGCCTCTCACTCGGGACAACTTTGGTCACTGAGTCGAGATATTTCGTTCAAAGTGTCAAATTGCTCGTGTAAGTGGATTCCAGAGACTGTAGTTATTCAGCTGCATCAAAATGAAAGGTCGCGGTTCGACTTGTGGTTTCCTTAACCCCAAAGTGCAAAAGCAAAAGCGACAGTAAAAAGTGCGGGCTGTTGTTTGCCAGTCACTTATCAATCGTCGAGGCAACAAAAGCAAGCAGTTTCGGTTCATCACTTCGTCACCGACACGCCACTAATCACATAACATTCATCGAGGGACGTTTCGTCTGTGAGTTATCAGACAGCTTTCCTTGTCTCATTGGCTGCGTCTGGAGTAACAAAGTAAAGACCAACAGAAGAAAACATATGTAACTTCGTTTAACCAACCGCTGATGATCGATCCTTGATTGTTCCTCACAATCAAGCGGGGACCTCATCTGAGATGACAAGGGTATTGACTTACCCGCTAGCCTCCGCCGCGGAAAACAACGCCGAGAATGTGGCTGCCAGGGGTTATTGAGACAACTTCTCCAAAGTCTCAACGTACCATTCAGTCGTGGTGTTGACAGGGCCTTGCTCCGTAGCTAGCATCCTGATACACCAGAGAGCAGATCCGAAAGCTTAACAGCTCTGATTGTATCATATATGGCTTCCAATCTACATATGTGCCAGTATATCATGGGCGGGTAGCATTTTCTTGGTAATGTAACTCTAACAGTTGAGGTTTTTCGGGCTCTTCTCCCCATATTCCCAGACCCAAGTTAGGGGGAATTCCGGGGCTTCTACAGGTCAGTCTAGAAACCTTGGTGATGATGATTACCAATTACCTTTTACAGGTGGATTCTTGTCCAAGCAGCATATGCACCATTGTATTCGTACAATAGTGCCTTTCAAATCCCAATATGAGTTCATTACAGGAACCCTTTGAGATGACAACTGACTAGCCATTCAATTTGCGCTCATCCAGTACCCTTCTTGTCAACTTGTATTTCCCATTCTCTCATTCCGTGTTGGCATCGAAGACACTATCACAGATATCACTCAATGTCAATACATGCCTTCACTCTATCCGGCTGCATCGAGTGTTGAGCCTAGCGTCGGAAACCGTTGAAAGACCGAGTCCTGTTAGGAAGCTCTGAACGCGAGATAGCATTAACGATGAATTAACAAAAATGTTACTGCAACCCAACTACCTCTTCACCGATGTAACTTATAAGTAACATGTTGTGACCTCTACTCCCACCGCGTAATACGTATGTATTTAACTTAAGCTTTAAGCTCGAACTACAACACACCATCCCGCATCTTCAATTCGTCCCTTAATGAAGATCTTGCGGCTACAGAGCAAATGCGGAAACATTTCCAGGCGCGCTAACGAGAGATAGGCAGGCTGTTGTTTACTAACTAGCTAATGTTCAGGTGCCAAGGAATCTCACCTCACAATTTGTTTTGGGTATTGGATTCGCTTCGATCCTATATACTACGTAGTTGCGCCCTCCGACTGGTCTCGGCATGTTTGCCTACCTACCTACCCAGGCGACTTCAAGCTTCAGGAAACACCTCGGGAGGGAATAAGCTTGGAGGAGACTCCGTATAATCAACTATGATTATTCACCATTCCCCGGAAGGATGCATTTATTAGTGACGTCGCACGGGCTTTATTCCACCCCATATAAGCTTTTAGTATTCCAATTTCCAGCTTCCTTTAACTTCCATCGTGGCTTGTCATAAGTCCCTTGGTATACGTATAGTCTCGGGAACCCAGCGTTCGTAAGTCAATATATCCCAGGAAATTCATAGGCCGCTTTTACCTGTCGTTTCTAGGGGTTGCGTGTTTCTGACGGCGGTTCTCATGATTGAGTTGCTGTTCAGGGTAGCGATACTGCGACTGCGCATATATCTGTGTCTGCATTGAGATATTCCCATCTGATTGACCGCCAATAGCAAGATGGGATGTATTGGTATTATACATGAATATTCACGAGCTGATAATTTAGAGCGGCTGCGAGAGACTTGAATGTCATATATCCTGGAAACCCGAATTCACCTTTTTGCTTTATCAAGTTGACAATGAAAGCCTCATCGATTCGATTAAATGGTGGTTGCCAGTTTAGGAAACTAAGCTCCAGGGTAGCTGACTAAGCGAGCACAAATTGAGGCCGAGCATTTCCCGCCAAACTCCGAAAAATTCTTCCTTTTCCGTGATCTTGTCAAAAACACCCACACAAGGGCTGCCCATCCCCAAGTCATCGGGGCCGAGTTCTTCCTCTTCCGTCGAGGCGTCGCCGTCGTATCGCATTTATCCAGCTCCGAGATCCCAGAACAAGAGTCGTGTAAGTCGCCATGACCAGGATATATCTTTCCTAACCAACAGCACGAACACAATCATGTCGTCGCGTCTGCCTGCAAAATCACCTTCCGTGACATCCCTCGCTTGCTTCGCGATCGTGTGCACTTGGTCAACATCGCGTCGAACTATTGCTAACAATGGCTTCGTCCAGT
Organism: Fusarium tjaetaba; assembly: GCF_013396195.1. Lineage (NCBI taxonomy): Eukaryota > Fungi > Ascomycota > Sordariomycetes > Hypocreales > Nectriaceae > Fusarium > Fusarium tjaetaba. The sequence goes on along the minus strand of NW_023501268.1, from coordinate 93,831 downwards.
GATATCGTCGCGCGTCGCGCAGGGCTTAATTTGGTGCAACGCCGTCATATCGCGCCTCATTATTGGAACAATTCAAGCATTGCGCTTGTCAATACTCATATCCGCATATTGTGTTGATTTGACGATCGTCCTCGCCCGTAAAATACCTCGAGTGCCAACCGACTGTACCCTCTGCATGTCAAGCCAGCTGTAGCCATGAGTACAAAGCTAGAAAACGAGGCAGAGGATGCCAATATCTCATATCCCTCGCCCGGCACCGAGGCAATGGAAGCTGGCCCTTTTTACAACACCAGTGGCCGAGACGTCCCTCAAGACCACCAAGAGCACGAGCATCATGAGCATCATGAGTCCCATCACGAGCCTCATCATGATCAGTCAGACCATCATGCGCCGGAACAAGTACAACACGTGCAAGTTCCAGAGCACAATCAGAATGACTTGCAACCTTCAGAACCGGAAACCCCTCAGCAGCACGTCCCTCGTCCTGCCAATCTGGAAGAGCTTCAGCTGGCAGCCCAGTTAGGCCAGGGTCTAGCTGGAGCACCCATGATGTCAGCCACAGACCCCAACATGAACGTCGAGGACCCCAACCTGCGAAGCATCATGCCTCACCCTGACCCCGAGCAGCAGCAGCAGACACCGTCCTATGTTCACGATACTCCGACGAGCGACCAAATGGTATCGCACGCCATGTCTGTTTCTGTTGGGCCATCGATGGGCCCCCAATACCCCATCGACAACAGCATCCCACCCAGAAAACGATCAAAGGTGTCAAGGGCATGTGATGAGTGCCGGAGGAAAAAAATTAAGTGTGACGCCCAGTCGGATACTGGGGACGCACCCTGTTCCAGTTGTGCTAGGTCATCCATTAGATGCCTATTCAGCCGCGTACCGCAGAAAAGGGGTCCAAGTAAAGGGTATGGTACCGATACTTGCAAGTAATTACGCACTGAAACGTAGAGACTGACAGCCTCAACAGATATATCAAAGAACTTGCAGATCGCATCCATAGCATCGAAAACAAGCTTGAGTCTGATGGAGGTCTGAGTCAAGACGACATCGACAGACTCTTTTCCACAGATCGACCTCGGCAAAGCCAAGGCGAGGAGGCTGCTCGAAAACGACCCTTTTCCAGTATCTCGACAAACGATTATGTTACACCCTCGCGACAAATGCCATGGGGCTCGGACCACAGGATGCAGGCCTCGCCAGGGACTTCTGAAGCATATTCAGCTTACAACAACAACAACTCGTTGGCACCACAAGCTACATCCATCAGGCCAGACAGTACGCCCTCTAAACCTCCCGTGGCTGCTATGGACGTGTCAATGCCAGATACCCATGAGCCCGTTGACATCGACGAAAGCATGCTACAGAGGTTAGTGATCCGTCGCCGAAACCCTTTCCTGCAACTAACATGTCGTTATTCAGTTATTTGTCAACTGTCGGCCCTGTGTATCCGATATTGCCAAGCACAAAGAGTCGAATGCAGGAGTTACTCGCCCAGTGCCCGACGTCGGTCCAGAATGCATTTGCCAATGCTCTTCCCGCTGTCGTAGGATCCGGCGGTGACACAAAGCTCGCTAGCTTCCTACTCATGGAACGCGAGAGCGATGAAACCCATGCCACACAAGCCACCTATATTGTGCATGCCCAAACGCTATTGCTCCTTATTATCGACGCAGACTGGCGTTCATCACCAACTTTGCCGTACTTGCTTTCTCGTGCGGTTGGATTGGCCAATTCGATTAAGCTATGGCGATACACTCCCGTCGAGTTGGTTTTGGAGTCCGACTCGGACTCAGATGACCAGTTGTCAGTGCGGATATGGTGGTCATTGATCCTGATGGACCGTTGGCAAGCTGTCGGCAAAGGAAAACCGCCAATGATACCCAACAATAGTACTGTCGCTCCTCCGGGCCTGGAGAAGATTTTGGGAGACGTGTGCTTTTACCTTGCTCGTAAGTGATAATTAGTTCATCCTAGGTAATTGTCGATCGCTGACCGGGACTCCAGGACTCTCAAAGCTGCTTAACTGTCTGTGGCAAGCTATCTTCACATTGCAGCTGGGAATGTCTACAACCGAGGAGATAGTGGCACGCATACTTGCAGATTATGTTGAGAACTACCGAGAAGATCTTCCTGCGCATATCTTGGCTACGTCGCATCCCGTGGTGCATCTGGCGTACTGGCACTGTAAGCTCATGGTTGTGCTCTTGACACCAGGCGCTACGCCGACCGAAACCTTATGGCCTACCAAGGAAGTGATCAACCTTCTCTTTGCAAACGAGCACCTGCGCAGTCCACTTGTCAATCACTTTGTGTCTCTTATCACGATGTCTCTGGCGAAGCTTGTTAAGATCGACAAGTCGCGAGAAGAAGCTACACAGTTGATCAAGGACATTGTGGAAAAGCCCAACGAAATGTGGAATGGTGTTCGCGACAAACTTTCAGAATTCTTGCGTCCAACATCGTCAGTGGAAGCGGCAGCGAGCCAAGGCCTTCAACACCTGGCAGATCTTGCCACTGCACACGAGGGCATCGCACCGGGAGGTGATGATATCTCATTTGGGCCATCTTTGGCATCAGGGTATTTGGATATGGCGTAGAGCATCATTCAAAAAACACAACAAGAAACACAACAAGAACTGAACACACACTTGTGGAGAGTCGATGACCATTCTTAGGCAATGGGACTTGTATGATTATTACTCCCCCTTTTTGGTATTTGTTAAACGGGGGTCACGAAAAATGCGGAACGATGACGGTAGATGATAGTGCCAAGCTTGCGCCATGAACGATGGCGTTTGGTTTTGTTGAGATACTATTTTGATAGTTACATATCAATTTTGATATTCGTAATCCCATACTTGTCCTATCACAAAGCTGCATAGTCGAAGTTCAACTCTGTGTGCAGTAGCGGTTCCAGAACAGAGTTTTTCCCACGCTGTCATAACCTTGTCTGGGCAATCATGGCTCCAACTGTTATATAGCGTCGAGGGAGACAAAGTCAAACTCTTGCATATTCTAGCCGTACCTGATCGACACTACCTCTTCCCATCTCCGAGTACCGGACCAGGCTAAAAAAATCCGACGGTTCGGGAAACGAGTAATGGGAGAATTGAGTTTACGTAAATGGGTCTCTATCGAATTAGAGGCTTCTCCCACTCGACTACCGGTAGACTAGTTGTTAGTTAGGGACTTAGGGTTAACAGGAATTGGTTGTGAAGCCGTCGGTCAGTAGTCCGTAGTTGAAGACAAAGGTTACCTAGTAGTTAGTAACGAGGTACGTGGAGACTCTGACTCCGCTTATTAGCTTAGCCGTGCAAACGATAAAGAGGCTAGACTGAAATCCTTGAGGCTATGCTTTGCTTGCCAAGTTGTTAGTTATGTACTTAGCTTGTGTCGTTGGCTGTCGTGGCCGATACATGCGAGACACATGTTTTGTGTACCGTACCTGACTGCCATTTTCAGAAGCAGTGTAGAAACCTTCTTTGCTTGATATGAAGTACGTACATGTGCTGTACGCCCCTCCAAATGCATCTTGGACTGCATGCCAGGAAGAAAAAGACCAGGCCAGGCCCTGCATCTCTGAGCTGATGCTTCTGTGCCGGCCCGGGCCCGGTATGGACCGTTAGATGCATGTACAACACAGAAGCAGAGCACGGAAAAAGCAAAGTGCATTTGTCTGTTTTATCTGTATGCACCTCCGAGCTCGAGAAAAGCAAGTAGCGTACATGCAGAGGTGCTAAAGAATCTTTCATGTGTGTGGGGTCTCTGGTGACATCTTTCATGACAGTTTCCAGCCTCCGTACTACTCCGTTTATTCCGTTTATTCATGGGGACCTCGGATGATCGACATTGTCTGGAAACAATCAGGAACATCAGCAGAGCTTGTATGTACGTAAAGCAAGACACATCGAATGCAGATGGATGATGATGTCCTGGTCCAAGTGCCACGTCTTCCTTTATCCCTGTTGACCCCGGCTTGGGGATCCCTGGAATCATGGGGAGGAAAAGAAATGACGGGGAAATAGAGTGCTCATCTGTGGCGGCACGGGTGCGGGCCTATAGGATACCAACAATATGAAAGAAACGCTGGCTGTTTCTGAAATCAGGCCTGGAGACCTGCCATTGTCGTTGGTCGAACACCTCTTGCATTGGACCCCTAGACAGCAAAACGCATCCTTTTGGATATCCCGTGCACCACGCAACTTGGCTGGTCGAACCACTTCGTCTCCGGGCGTCCGACGACGGGCTGCAATGGGATCCGTGTGATGTTGTGTTGGAAGCAATGACAAGTGATATCGTCGACGTCGAAGCAAGCTGGTGTCAGTGTTCTTCAATGCATGTCGACACAATCACCCAACGTAAGTAAATATGTAAGATGGAACGGTATTTGGTGGTGTTGGCTCATGGACCTCGACTCGGCTGGTCTTGGTCCTCAGTCATAAAAGTCTATTGCGTTAAATCAAGTCATGTCGAGTACTCTTCGCCATACCCGGTTTGAGACCAGAAGCAGAAACACCGAACCAGAAATAACAAAAAACGATGAACAATTGAGTCAACAGACGCAATAACTGCTTGACAAACGAGTCTAGAATATGCAATCTCCCTCCTCCTTGCATCACTCAGCTTGTGAATTCCCAATGTAGATAAAATCGAGCGCAATTCGACAGGCCGCCAGTGCAACTTTGATTTCTTCTCTTGGACTGATTGCCATAGTCCGTCTGCCATTGCTTTCAAACTGGATTTTGTCTCGTCTTGATCACATTTCTTTTCGCCAGCTAAATCATTCAAACAAATTGCGCAGCTCGTCTCTTCTTTGTCCTTGCTCTGCTTCTTGTATAATTCAGAAAGCCATCTGCGCCTGCTCTATCCTTTCCACCCCTCCCAGCCGATAGTAGGAAAACTCATGCTCATCAACACTCTCAAACCGTCTACTTCATGGATGAGAGTGTTGTCTGTCGTAATCATCACCGCAAGAAACCCAGGCATCATGCAGATGCGATTGGTTTGCGGGTGGTTGTGAGCGTAGATTCGCTCTGTATAAAACGTATATATGTTTGCGCTCTTCACGCGAAATGAGTAAAAGAAGCCATGCCTCTCATGACCTCAATTCGTATAGTATTTTTCAACGCCTGCCGGTGCGTCACCCTAATGACTTGAAATAAAAAAAAAACCGAATGGGTATTGTGTACGCCAAATATTCGAAACCTCGATAATTTCTCACATGCCCCAGAAGCTAGGCACTGAAGCAGGGCCCAGAGGCTCGGGGCTTTCGTCCATTGTAGTGATGCCCTCGTTATAATTGGGCATCCAGAAGGCAGGGTCGTCCTCAACCATGGATAGACCCGCTCCCGCCATAGGGCCACTGTCTGCTCCCTTGTAGAAGCTGTCATAGTCGATGGTAGTGAGATCGGTCGAGTTCGCCATAACGTTGCCGTTCTGTCGGATGAAACTATCGGCACGGCTGAATCCGTCTAGGCCGTCATAGTCGCCGTCTCCTCCGGGAAGAAAATCTTCCACTTCGGAAACCTCGCCCGAGGTCGATGTAGTGTTTGCCAGGTGAGGAAGGTGCTCTGAACCGCTACCGAAATCGAAGAGGCCATTGAAGCTCTGAGTACCGGCCTGACTATAACTGGAGGGCGTGAAACTCTCGCCCTTCATTTCTGAAAGATCGTAGTGGCTCCAGTCGACTGAAGCAGCACTGAGGCCAGCGCTGTACATGGGGGCATCTGTCTCCGAATTGAAACCAGATCCAAACAGATCGAATGTACTGTTAGCCATATAAGGAGGGTACTCAATGCCCGAGAGATCCAGAGGAGGCAGGTTGCCATTGAGGTTCTGGAAGCTGCTCGCACCGCTCATCAGGGGCGATGCGGTTTCTGACTTGACCCTACGCTCTCGGTTGGTAGCAGCGCGTGCTCGGCTACTGGGAGGTTCCCGTGTGCTCTTCTGCAGCATGCTGTCGGCGCCTAAGCTGCCAGTGCTGTGAGCTGAGTTCACCCTGTTTAGTTGATATGGGCCACATTTTTGCGATACCCGGTTGCTTCGGTGAGCAGGCTTGTGGTTGCCGTGCTGATCGAAGGTCAAGACACCGTCTGAGTGGACCGTATTGGCTCGGCGTCGTCGACCCGGAGGCTTCGGGCGGCCACTAATGCTAAGGGTCAAAGACTCCCGCTCCGAGTCAGATTCAGGAACGGTGTCAAGAGCAGGCTCGTTCTTATGGGAGCAGCTACAGTGACCACCATGGTTACAGCAACATGTCTCTGCGAAAGTTTTAGAAAATGCGAATTGTGTCGAGCGTCTCGAGGTCTGTGACACCTCGAGAAACCAGAGGAAGCTCACCAGTGTGCCCCTCAACGGCTGGCTGCAAGTGGGCACATTTACTTGTCTTCTCGCCGCAGTCGCACTTGACGTGAGCAGAGCGCGACTTACGCATGGCGCGACAGTGAGCACATTGGGAAACTGGTCGACCCTTCTTGTTGATATGTTGAAGTGGGCGGTCTGTTCAAGGATTGTGGTCAGTAACAGAGAACAGAGCTAAGCTGAACACATGTCCATGGGCGAGTGCTGGAGTTATATCCAGCAAAGGTTATGAACGGGACTAATAACCCATACATGCTTCAAGTCTGGAGTCTTGACTTACCAGAATGTTGGCAATTGCTCACGCGGTGGCCGCGAACGCACGCCTCGCAAGCATACTTTTCTCCATCAATTATCATTTTGGCGGGTGCAGACTGGCTCAAGGTGCAGTCGGCTCGAGGTTAAACGGCGAACTAGAGAATCGTGGAAACTGTCGTTTCTTGACGAAAGCCAGATATGTAGGATCCAAAGTGACCAAGTTCGAGTCGAGTATGCTCGGTCCGGCCAAGGTGGAGGGAGGATATGGTGGGTTTCTATCGACACCAATATCCAATGCTTGTGTGTAAGTGTCCCGCAAAAGCGCTCCCACGCTAATAGAGGAAGTGGATTGAGGTTGGGGAAACTGGGTCGAGAAAGCTTTGTTAAACCGGACAGTTAAGTTTCAGTAACATATCGCGACGGAGCTTAGGCAGAGCTGGAAGAGGCTGAAAAACGAATCCAGACAATGAACGTGGGAGCAGAAGACTATAATAAAAGTTTTCGAGGGCAACTTGGACAAAACCAATTGATGAGAGAGGAACGGAGTGGAGATACACCGGCCAGTGGGTGGGTAATTTTGCCTTGGGGTGTCTTGGGGTCTCCTCTGGAACTGTATGGTACAGTAGGTTCCTAGACCTAGCTTGTGGCCGGGTTGGATCGCTCGCTACTGTAACCCTGGGTCCTGGGGGTGCGATGCAGATTGTAGTGGTGGGCGTAGAGAGGGAGTGCGCCGCAGGAATACCTGAAATGGATGGGCGGACGAGGTCGGCGGCAGGACCGGGGTTTCTTCTGGTGCACGCTGCAGACTGCACAGCACAAGCGGGTTTGGCGCCTTCAGCTACAGAGCCAGAGCCAGCTAAGACAACGACATCGACGACCAAGTTCAAGCCAAGCCGCCCTGCTGGAGACGTTGTGGGTGGAGATGTCGGCCCGGATGGTCGGAGCGTTCTCGTTCTGCGTTGTTCGTTGCTCGTCGGGCCTGGTACTGTAGCTTTGGTGACGTCGGCGGCCGACACCAATTGGTGAACGAAGAGTAGAGAACGGAGAACACACCGCACAACTAAGCGTGCTCCCTGAGAGGAACACACTGAAGGACGCCGTGCAAATGTGAAGTTGGAAAACAGAGGAAAGGAGCAAAAGTGAAAGATGCGGGAGAGATTCGAGGAAGAGGGCCTCTTTTATCACAGCCATTGCATAGAACAGGAGATAATGACGAACTGAAGCGCGAAACCCCCAGAGCTCAGAGTCCAAAGGCCAGGGCCCAAAGCAGCAGCGTTGAGGCGTGGTGGGCAACATAACACCCATTACAAAGTGATATGTCTGTGAATAGCAACATAGTAGGCCAGCCGTGACCCTTGGTCCCTTGGCCCATCATGATCCCTTGATCATCAAGTTGTCCTGTACCGAATCGATCCGCACAAGTCAAATCGACTTCTTGCTTTCTCGCTGGTTAATTCCGCCAGCGTGCCCGCTCAGACTAGACATTCTTTGCCTACAGCCCCTAGGGTCCATGTTCTCGATATCCTTGCCTTGCCTTGCCTTGAATAGCAAGGCGAGGCGTGGAGGTCGCGGACACGGGCGCGATCGAGGATACTCGGCTGTACAGTGTGGGACGATGGCGCAAGCAACAAGGTGACCGGGCTGGGGCACCGGGGTGGAAAGCATGGGCTGGGATGGGGGACAAGGGTTCTGGAGCGACCATGACGAGCTTGAGAGCACAGAGAAGACATCGTCAGTGGTCATCCTCCGTTGTGGTCCGTGGCATGGCATGGCATGGGCCATTGCTGAAGACGTGGGATTGAGACCGAGTTCGGGATAGCGTCCTTTAGTTGTTTCTCGAGGGAAAGGTTCAGTCATGAGCGAGCCTGTGATGTAGAATCGCTAGGCATACCTACATACGTTTGTGTGTGTGATTGGGGGTAGCGGGAGAAATGTTACCGAACATACTGCCGTTACGTTTGCGTTGCTCCTAGATCGACGTCTCTCAGCCGTGTATGTTTATTAAGGACGAGATTTGATACGCTCGCATAGGCCGTCAAACTTATTAGCCATTTGGTAGTCATCATGAATGAATCAACTGTCGAGTGAGAGCTTGGGGGATTTGTGGAGCTCATGGCCCGTGGGATGGTGATTTATCCATGAATGTTATAGTGGATGGATCACGATTGAATGGGGGAAGTAGTGCAAGATTGGTGCGAGACAGATTACAGTGGAGAGATGCGGAGTGTACAAAGTGAGAAGGAGCAAGAGCAGGAGGACCTTGGGAGAAGGAGAAGGAGAAGGAGAAGGAGGAGGAGAGGGAAAGAGGAGCCTCATGCATTGGCATTAGACATGGATTCGTAGTTCACATGTGTCCTCAGCAAGATTATCATGTAATTACAAGGCAGTTTCTTCATCACCTTCCTGTTTATTGGTAAGGTATTTCAGAGCAGCAGCACGGAGCAACAGAGCAGAGCAGAACAGAGTAATTCAGCATCGGGAACTAGGTAAATGGACGATGGGAAGGGGTTGTTGTTTTCGGGATTGCCTACCGTAAAAGAGTGTGTCTGCGGGTAAATTAGGTTGACTGGCATAACGGGACGGAGGGACGATCAGAATATATCCATGCTTAACTTTATGGGAGAATCCGGACTCAGCAGAGACGCTGACTGGCTTGAATTACATCCTAATCCCAGTGTTCAGGGTCAAAACAGCCACAGTTTCTGTCTGGTCTTGCGCCTAATCCTTCGTGTTGCAGCCTCTCCGCGTCTCGAGTCAAGAAGCGAATAGTGCAACTGAGACAGGACCACCGGGCGATACTTACGTACTGTGCATGCTACGTACAGATGATATTATTTGGGATAATAATCGACTGTGTGAAATTCAACACGACAGTAACATTATCGTGTCCTCATCAAATCCACTTCTGCTGTGACTTGGGCTTCAAATCTGACGCCTAGTTGGCGCCTCATGCAGCCGGACATCGGCTCTGTCGTAACTTGGGAACCTCTGGTGCAGGTATTGTCGCGTGCAGACAATGCCCTGCCCTGTACCTGACGTGACGGTACCGTACACTGACATATCTCAGAGGCTCGTCTAGTGGCCGTTTGGCTGGGGTTATCAGACTGGGGGCAGGGCAGATTCGACATTCGTCAACGAGGATCACGGCACAACAAGTTCGAGAATGCCCTTCAGCCATTGGCTGTACCGAAGCTTAAGACGGGTACGATCAAACCAGGTTAGACTGGCAGATTTGATCCAGGTCATGAAAAACGAAAAAAAAGAAAAGAAAAAGTTTTACGTACATGCAGCACAGCACCTTATCGGCGGAGCATCCTCGGGACGATCCATCCATCCATCAAACTTGAGTTGGTGGTGGCCGGTGGCCGGTATCTGTTCGGAAATTCGCAATCCTTGCTCTGGTTGGTTGGTCGGTGGGTTCTTACACAATTGCTGGAAATGACCAAGGTAAGCTGATTGTATTATTGAAATGTCCCTTGTCACGTATAATATTAGCACCCGAGCATCTCACTTCTCGCGGTCCATAAACAATGGCAGAGCCGACGGATGTAAACTGCAGGGCTCCCGTCTGTGCCGCTGCAAAACACACAAGTGAAGACAACCGTGGGTACTGTGCCTCACTGTAGCCACACTGTACTAGATCAGGCTGATTGATTGCACTTCAACAGCTCCACCTATCAGCATCCTCCTGCATCAGACGGCCTCCAGCTAATTTGATAGGGCGCGCTTGTACAGAGTACGGATACTCGCCTACATCCACACTTTTTTGTCTTGCTGTTCATGAGTGAGTGCTTGGCAGAAACAGTAACGCCGCGGCTCCCTGAGAGAGAGATTGGGAGTTTCGGTTTGATTGCCGATACATCATGAATATACTTTGCTGGGCGGCTCTATTCAAGTATACGACCTAGTCCCCTTTCAACCATGCATCGGCTGTAATCTCGTTCTCGCTTGCTGATGGCTGATGCCCTGGCAATCATTTTGTCATACATCTCGTCGACTTGCTGCGCGGTGTGTCGCTTCTCGATTGACGATGCTGACTCCATTCTGCCTCAGGCAACAGCATCACCATGCTGCTAAGGCCCCTTATCCAGAGTTTCACGCGGCTTTGTTACTCAAAGTCAGCCATAGCTACGTATAATCGTCCCGGAGACTTTTATCCACAGAGCCCCCAGCGCCCCGGCTAGATCATACACTTTTATGCACCAATGCAGGCCTACAGTCTCCATGTATCGGAGCCGGACAATGAAGCTATAGGCTCCTTCTGGTGTTCGTGTCAAGGCATGCCGAGAACGTGCATCGAGGCGATGACAATGTCTCAGTCTGTATGGCCATCTCCAAGACCCTCGTGGACCCTGCAAATCATTGGATCCCAGGGTGCCCTCCAAACCAAATTAAGCACCGACAGTGTTACCATGACAAGTGCACTTGTGTGCAGACCGCCGATCCAGGGGTTAGGTAGCCCAGGCTGAGCAGTCTTGGCTGTACAGATTCGCCGATGCTATTTGTAGCCTTGTCTCGACATGTATCTACATGTTGGACTGCCTATCTTGGTATAATCCTTCGGACTATATGCGGTGCTTCGTCTCTCATTTGAAGCACAGATCTTGAACTTGTGACAAGCTGACCAAAGAAGAAAGCACCGCATAGATTGACACCTCAGCTGGAGTCTTCAGCACTCTCAGTCCAGAGCTTTGATTGCTTCCTCTAGATGTGCAGGGCGGGTGGCTGAGACATTACCCATCCATCCATTGGCATTCTCAACCTTTCCGCGTCATCAGCATTGCACAACCAACCAGCCGTCTCCGCCCGGGTGGTGCACCTTCGGTTCAATTTTGTTGCTTTCGATTCGCTCCGGAATCTTTAGAAACGGATTCCCTCCGAGGTGCGGTAGACTCTCGATTTTGTTCATGTACATTTGTATATTGTGACATTAGCATCCTGCAGCTCAGACGCCTGAATTTCCCCAACTTCCCCCGCGATGCACGGATCCCGACGGGATAGTGCGGGCGACCGGGTGCCGGGAGTTTGTCTTCCAGCTAATATGGCTTCTAGGAGGCTTCAACACAGCGACAGTTCATGATCGTTCGGGTGATGCAGAACGTAGTCCTCAAATCAGCAACAATGTTATTTACTTCATGTGGTGCGTGTTGATTTTGTCACTGCATTGCCCCTGAATCTATGGATAATCCGCTTTGGCGACTTGCGGGAACCTGTGTTTCGAATCTTGAGAATCGGCTTGCGGTCATGGGGGATATCTATTACCGGGCACACCAAGTTCTTTCCCAATCATCGTGCTTCCGGTTACCACCAGAACCGGCCAGGCCTGATGAACATGGGACGGGACCCCGACTTCTGCCGTTACTTAGGTGTATGTAGTCTGTATTAATAAATCGTATGTACCGCGATGTTTCTATGTATGTCGACTAACATGCGTATTGACTTATTCAAAGAACTCTAATTCTCTGGCGTCTTACTCGCCAGCTACATACTGATAATTGATATCAAGCCCTTTTGTCCACACAAAGAATGAGGAGGACCACGAGCCTGATTACAGTGAGCGTTCCGCTTATATGTGGCATCATGTGAATGACGATTCTCTCCAACCAGCGAGGTTCAGTCAGTTGGAATAACTTCTTCATATCCAAGGGTTTGGCAACTGGAAAAGACAATTCCGGACTCCGCATTCTGTGGTGGCTAGCCACTGCCACCTAGTACCAAGTTAGGTACGTATAAAGAAGCCCGCAGCCGCGAAAAGCGACAGCCGCCTCTTTTATGCCCCCCTCCTCAATCTGATGTGGGATACCGAGGGGTCATCGGAGTTAGATCTGACCGCCCTGGAAGATCGATATGAACTTCTGTGTCGTCCACGTGTATGCCTAGAATATCAAGATTCCGCCTTGAAATGGGAAGATGAAAGGCTCGTCGCCTGACCGCAACATATGCGGTGTCAGAGACGTCACGCAGGTACCAGAGTGATCTCTGGCGTGTCCAGCGATCGGAGGTCCATTCTGCACTCTGGCAGACCATTCCTTGCTCCTACTCCACGAGGCTCACGCAAGGGTCTGTACACACCTGGCTGCTGCTACTTACTTGTACTTGTCACTGTCACTTGTAACTCGAGTACTCTGCCGCATCTTTGGGGAAGAACCAAGAGTGAAGCAGGGGTTGGTGAATTTGCTGACAATGTCCTGAGATCTATGGGAATTACGGACCTTGATGTACCCTGTCACTGCTCACGATACATAATACTAGATGCACCATACATATAACTTCCTGGGGAAATTAACTATAGCCTCTTGGTCCACTATCGATCAACAGCTTATTACCAACAGACTCTCCACATAGGCGCCAAAGAAAGGAATGCCTGATATCCATTCATCCTTACTTCGGAGATGTCAAAGAGAGGTCTCATTCCCGGGCTATGTATGCAAGCTTGACTAGCATGCGTCTACTCTGTACGGCTGTGCGACTTGGGCTCCTTGTTGCTCAGACAGGAGATGCTTTGTAACGAAGGCCAACAAGTTGCACAGAGGGGTAGGTTGGTTTACGCCCGTTGCCAGTGTCAGGTTGATAGACTCGACAATGCAAATGAAATGGTCCGCCAACAACACTGGACGGACATCCTACCATAACTAACACAACCAAAACGAGAAGCCAACATGAAGAAGCTCGAGACAGTGCTGGATGTCTCGAGTTTGCACCGTTCCCCAAGTCACTCGAAAACAGACCGGAATCCTTGCCTGGGTTTGTCTAAGACTCCAGACATCCCATCGGGGCCCCATTGCCCGCCCCCACCATCCCGCATCTTTATATGCTTACATGATTGGCTCTTGGCGTTGTAGCGGAATTCCCCCAAACAGGATTTTGGCTGTCTGCTGGCTTCACACCCCGACCCTTGATCTGCTAGGTTCCAGCAGCTTTTCTAGAAGCCTAGGAAGCCTGCGCCCCTGCATCCTTGTGGTACAGCGGAGGGAGCTTGGACCAAGCTGTCAGGCTTCTTTCTGATTGCCCGCAGAAAAAAGTATGTGCCAGCTCTTGCATATGAACCAGCACCGATACCTCTGTGGTATGAGCGAGCCAGCCTCAGCAGACTTTTGTGACTTTCAATCCTCAGGCTTCCTTTTAGCATCCGTGCTTCTTAGGTAAGTTTTTACCCCATGCTCAGAGTGGAATTGGATGATCATTGCAAAGCTACCGGTACTATGTATGTACATACCATGCAGACTAACGAAATGCTGCTGATCAGCGTTCAAGACCTTGGCCACGCCTGTATGGAGTTGGCCGCTCGTCCATGGAATGAGGATTCGATACCGCTTACCAGGAAACGATGATTCGCCTACAAGACCGACCCGAGGAGATTTGTTGACCGGTTCCGTTATGTGGTTACTAATCTCACTAAACTACACCGGCAGTTTTATGGATGGCTCATGGCTGTACGTATCCGCCGTTCACATTTGTTTTGTTGGCGATGGATGGGGCTCATCTGCGACGCTTGACGGTAGCTAGAGCCTAGGTATGTTGGACGCGATGCCCAAAGAGTCTTGGGTTCAATCTGCACGTCGACTCTTGCGATGGCGCTTCCGCCTAGCCGCATCTGCTTCGATCCATGGCGAATCTCCTCGTCTCAGGTCAGAGCAAGTTGTGCTGTAAGAGGGTGAGGGTCGCCCTTGTCATGTGTTTCTTGAGCCTCTCCGGATGGGTACAGTACTAGGAGTCCCATTACTTTACCACCATCTGCTGCGACCTGCTGACCGAGCGAGCGGAAAGTGTGAAATGATGTGAAATGAAATGAATCGATGTGAAAATGAAACGAAACACGAGCCCTAATCAAGCGTTGAACGGTCAAGCGCCACGAAAAACCAAACCCGAGAACGGAATAGCATGCACCCGCTTGAAATTGGCAAAAGACAGTTTCTATCCATTCATTGACCACGGCATTAATTAGCAAAGTTTCCTGGTCTTGTCAGACACAGACAGAGCCTCGTCTCCCAGGGGCTACCGCTTTCAGGCACGGCACGGCGCATGAGGTAGGCTCGGTATACCAAGGGCAGCCGCGGGTGTTGGTGGGCAAGGCAAAGTTGAAAGGAGTCTGTCTCCAAACAAACAAACGGGCCGGCTTGTCATGATTCCCCATTTATTATTATGAGAATGGAGTGGCTATCAATGGATCATGAGCCTGTGCCTACGACCGCACCGCAGAGCAACGAGTGCGGTGGCCGGGCCGTTGACGACCGACCGTAAAAGGCAACTCGAGCGTGACCTCGAATGATTGGTTCAAATATGATGCCTTGCCTTGCCCCGAAGCTTCTATTGGCTCAGAAGATATTCGAGAAAGGGGACATGTAATTGGTCAACCCAGCCATCGCTTAATCACAACCACCCCCACGCTGACCAGGCCGAATTGCAAAATCAAAACTCGCCCATATCTTTCACAAGTTGAAAATTTTTCCCTTTGCAACCACACAAGCTCACAAAGTTGGGGTCAACCACAACCACAACCACAACCATTCCACTGGGCGCCACGAGGTATTCAACAAGATATACCACACTGAGGCGCTGATCGCCGGGCAGCGGCTGCAGCCCAAGGCTATCTATCATCGCGTCGATTCTCTCGTCATGGTTCTAATCTGAGAATCTCTGAGCTGTCTTGGGAAGCGGCCGTCTCCGACACGGCTACGTGCATTTGGATCCGAATGCTGGATGCGAAATGTGTTACCTGAGATGGCTGGGCTAGCAGCTATTCGCCATTAAGCATGGCATCATCTTTGCATCTGCCTACTGCGAGAGCCTCAAGCATGAGGCAATGCTATAATCGCGTTTCTGTGACACTAACATGTTCCCAACAGTTTCTCGTGTGTAATGTTTGCCAACAACCGCGTTGGGATTTTCTCAGCGTGGTAATCGGCATTCAGTGTCTGCTCTCCATAGACCTGGATGTTTTTGCTCTGGCATAGATAAATCCGAACTCGTTGCTGGGCACCCGACTTTGAGAATGTCGTCTTGACTTCTTGGACAAGTCGGGAATCAGCTGTAGGCACATAAAGAAAGGAATGATGCTGTAGTATTTTGATATCCAGCCAGGTCGATAAAAACGACCAGTAGTTTTTGATGACAACAACAGCTCCAGTAGCTGCGAGATGGATGAAGCGGCAGTTGACACATTGGTTGGGATCATGAGGGCTACCTTGCATCATGAATGTGGCTTACGTCGCGTGGGATTGACGGCGATAGCTGCTGGTCTCTATACATACCCTGCCTGTCTCGTGTCTTTCTGGTCACTCGAGTACATAGGTAGGTATGTATGTATTCGAATATCGCAATCACTCTCTAGTAAAACCGATCATCAACGATCGGCGGGGTGTTCCGAACCGGACGAA
Source organism: Fusarium tjaetaba (assembly GCF_013396195.1). Classification (NCBI taxonomy): domain Eukaryota; kingdom Fungi; phylum Ascomycota; class Sordariomycetes; order Hypocreales; family Nectriaceae; genus Fusarium; species Fusarium tjaetaba. The sequence continues at coordinate 77,827 of NW_023501268.1, read as the reverse complement.
CGGCGTCGCCGATTGGTAACTAGGAATTTGGGTGTGAATAGCTCCCGAGATGGTTAACATGGAAGTTGATTGATTACCTGCTTGCTTGCTTGCTCTACCTTGATGACTTGCCTTGTTTGAACAACGATGCTGACACATTGCGGGAGACCAAGGGAGCTAGAGCAACTGGTTTTCGTCTCGTGTTGCATTTGCCGTGTTTCGGAGTGAACCACGACGAGAAGAAGCTGGAACTTGGGCTGTTTGATGCCAAAACTATCCGATGTTGGCGGGTCTACATACTTGGCCTGACTTTACTTTTACTTGTGCTTGTCTTGTGTTCGCCAATGCAGTGCTTCTATCTGGTTCAATCACACAAGTCTCACATGGCTTGCCATGCTGCCAGTGACGTGACGAGCACGGCTGGGTCCGATGAGATGGAAGGATGTGCCATATGCAGCAGGTGAGGGCCGATCACTGGGACTAAGATGGTGTTGTCGAGGTTCATGATCCTTTTGAGAGGGCAAGTATCCGTATGTATGCATGTAATTGGGTCTGCTATGACGGCGGTCGATCGGCCGACGGGAAAAGATGAGGGCATGGTCTTTAATTGATTTCAGTGATAAAGACAGCCACTGTATTCCGTACGTATCGAAGCCCAAGTATCGTATACAAGATATTCCATGTAAGGCTTGGCTTTTGCTGGGTTCCGATGGTGTGCTCCATCTCCAACCTCTCGGTCCCCTTACGGAATGGGCCTCGGTGTTCGGGGCGGAAGTGGCGGGGCTGGGTTGCTTTGAAGCTTGAGTTAAGGTAGTCTAGAGCTTCATGATTATAATTCAACCTCGTGTGAGTCTCGTATTCTATTGCATCGGAGAAATACAAAGTACATAGACTCGTTGCTCATCAAGCCTTAATAAGAGATATCTCTCGGCTTAATTGAAACGCCATTCATTGGGTGCCCTGCTGAGCATAGGACAGAAAGGCCCGATACATCGGCATCATGGCAGACAACAGGTACCCAGGGAGCACCCATCATACGCATACTCAATTGCGCATAAGTCACGTCTAAACTGTTGCTAACATGTGCATCTGTCATAGCCGCGTTGATGTCATCTTCATCGGTGCTGGCGCCGTTGGTTGCTTCTACGCTTCACGCCTTCATCATGTAACGTACCCAACTTCATGATAACCTGCATTGGTACACTCACTGACAATCATGATAGCCATCCCAAAACATTCACGTCTCTCTCGTGGCTCGCTCTAACTATGCTGCTATTCAAAAAGACGGTGTCAAGCTTCTGACACGAAGCTTTGGTGACTACACCTTCAACCCTGATGCGGCTTTCCCTTCTGTCGATGCTGCTGCCGCTGCTGGCACTTCATCAGGCGCAAAGCGAGACTGGCACTATATCTTCGTGACAACCAAGGCTCTTCCAGATATCAGCGATGACTCATCCATCATTGAGCCCTTGGTAGGCCCAAAGTCATGCATCGTCCTCATCCAGAATGGTGTCGGCGTAGAGGAGCCCTTCCGCAAACGCTTCCCTAATAACCCCATCGTCAGCGCTGTTACAGTTGTTAGTGCAGAGCAAACCTCGCCTGGTACTATTCGTCAGAACCGCTGGACGCGTATCAGCATCGGACCTTACACAGATGGTTTAGCCTCGAAGGACTCGGAGTTAGGCCGTCGTGGCACAGAGTCGACAGAAGCACTGCGTCGTTGGTGGACAGAACTGGGTGGTATCAAAGACGTGGATCCCCATGATGAAGTCGGTCTTCAGACTGTGCGGTGGCACAAGCTCTGTATCAACGCAGCCATGAACCCCTCCGCTGTGCTCTCAGGTGGCCGTGGCAATGCCGACATGGTAGCAGATGACGAGCTCCAGAAACATCTACTAGGCGTGATGCATGAGATTCGAGATGCTGTGCCCAAGATCCTCGGCAGACCTTTCCCAGACAGTATGGCCAAACCTGAGAAGATCGTTGAAAGCACAGCCCGCAATAAGGGCGCAAGGCCAAGCATGCTTCTGGACTGGGAAGCAGGCAAGCCTTTAGAGCTTGAAGTGATATTGGGTAATCCTGTGAGGATTGCAAGGGATAGAGGTGTTGAGATGCCTAGGTTGCAGAGCCTGTATGCGCTTTTGAGGTCGGCGCAGGCCATGAGGAAGAGGGAGCAGACCAAGGGGAAGCTTTGAGTTGCGATCTTGTTCAGAGACGAGTTGCAATATTATATCATCTATCAATATCGAGATAGAGTTTTGTGATAGACATATCCGAATTGCCAACTTTCAGTTACTTATCCATTCCAACTTCTATCTCGTTGCCATACAATTCTCTCTATTCTCATGATACCAATGTCGGTGATGCAATCATTCCCCTTTTTCTGAACTGGGGCGTACCTTGAATGTAATTCAAATGACAGCTTCCATATCGTAGGAAGGACACAGGCTGGTAACGCCCTTGATGTTGAATCATGTGTCAATATGCTCAGATTGGCCCTGAGCACCGAGAACGAACATTGAGTATTGCGGCTACGATATGGAAGAGCACATAATATTGCTAAACCAGGTTCTCAATAAATTGCAAGGCCTTTCAAGCCAACACCAAATACGGATCTCCCTCTGGTGGTGTCGCATCTGGACTCTTCCGCCTTGATACCAGTCGTTCCCTGCCTCAAACCATGGTGTGCAACGGTGATAAGCCATCTTATTTCTCACCTAATTCTATTATTGGTATGTTAGTTACTTTTTGTTTCATGCACCGTCTTCTATCAACACTCGCAGAGTCGCCAAAGATTGTAGGACGCTGATCTCTTAGCCACTCAATGCCAACAGACAGGAACCCCCATCGCAACTTGACATATTATATGTTTTGTTCGTGCTCAATAGTAGTATAGAACACAATCATATGTTCATTCACCGCAGACCGATCACAACTAAATTGGTTTGGCTCTAAGCTCTGAGTGTCATCTCTCTAGACCTCGTCTAATTTAGCTGTTTGCTGGCTATCATGGCCCGAACAGTATCTCCAAACGACCAGATATCTCATGCCAAATATCAAACTCGAATTCCCATTAATAAACCTTACCATTCGGTTCATCGCAAAAGAGGAAAATGCAACAGAATCCATATAAAGTAACTGACTCGCAGTCCCCCCTGGATACGACCGCTGTGCAATCAGGGCGACAAAAACTTACGAAGAGCAGGAAACCCTCGATACAGCTACGATCAATTCATAATATCTACCAAAGCATGAGGTGTTATCCTTAGTGCAGGAAGTACATCACTGTCCAACAATCAACTAAGCATAGTTCTGACCAGATTATCTTGATAGCGTTGAGATGAAATCACTGGCACAACATAGCAATTCGGTATCTTGCTATGTCTCATAACACCTGCTCAGTGGTCCTGTACTTTGGTCTATGTATTACCAAACTCATCCGAATATTTTACAGCGCAGCACAAGGGCTCTGAGGATTGCTTGTTCGAAGGGCGCAGGAAAGCCATTTCAGGATCCCTACGTTGACTGGATGTATTGGTCTAATAGATAAGCTTCTTCATTACTTATACTTAGTCATGTCTCCAATAATGATTCTTGTATGGTGAACCAAATCCCTGGAGTAAGGCAATCCCTTGTCAAAGGGGAAAATCACAAATTTGGTCTAGTAGAGGCAGTTAGTCAGAGGGAAGGCAGCTTGTTTATCAGAATAAATGCCCTAACATTACTGTGAGTCTTTAATCATGTCGTAGCTGGCTCATTGTCTTTATTCGATGTCCTGGTTCTAGCTTTGACGATCAAAGACTGCATGAACGTCATAGAGGATCACCACGTAAGTGTTTATATTTAGAAACAAATAAGATCTGATAAGATATGCGCCGATGATTAGAGAGCAGCACAGCTTAGTCGGTCTTGGAATATACCATGGCCGGCGAAACACCCTTAAAGTTCTCAGTGTGGCTAACATCAAGGCTGGGTGTTATCATGTAAATCTTGTATTCTTCTGTCCGGCTGATATCCCATTGAGCCACAAGTCCCATAAGTCGAATGTCGGTCCACTGGACAGAATTATAAGATTCAATTCCTCTTGATTGTCTCTAAAATTGAATGCTACAAGCTCCCTCAGTGGGCCTAGACGACAGTGGCTACTCATCCTCATTATCTTCAAAGAAGCGCTTTCAGCCAAGCGTTGCTTGTACCAAAGGAGGGCATGACGGAAAATGGACAAAGCCGGCGGTATATTCAATAGTAATCCCGTTACCCATCCTCCACGTGTGTGCGTATGTATTTAGTAAATCATGCTGGTGAGGTGGCACCAGAGTGAGGCGGTTATTTGTACTTGCAGACGAACACGAAACGCACAAGATACTTATTCCGGCCCTGTTTTCTCGAAATCATGCCCCGGAGTGCAGCTCAGCTACAGCACAGTCATTCTGGAGTGTGATCCCTTAACCATCTTTCCAACAGCTTCACCATACAACTTTAGACCGCCGGCGCTCGGGACTGAGGCCTCTGTAGCAAAAAGGAAGTATTCCCAACTTAACTCCCAACCCATCATCCCATCGCCACAAAGGAGCTGAAGCTGAGATAAATAAGTATTGGCGATTAGCTAGGGTAAGGTCGATGAAGCTACTCGTTTCAAGCTCCGTAGATCGACCAATCGAGATAGAGAAAGCTCGGTCGACCAATGACCTTCAGATATGACATTACGCAACTAAACATGCATAACATATATAGCTAGGAATAACCATGTGAGCACGCTCTTGAGTCTTGGGCTTTCGCTCGTTCTCGAACGTTGGATCGTCAAAGCTGCCATATCTCACAATCTCCATCTCAACTGATCTGGAGCTTGGACGATTTCGTGGCACAACCTAACCCACTCACTTCACCGTTAGGTTTTTTTGCTCTTTTCAAGACTAGGATATCCATGGATGATAATTTTCAGCTCGTTCACTAGCCAGATTTCTATGTTGAGCTAGACATAGTTGTATTTGCTTGGCAGGGCTATTTTCGATGCCAGAACCTCGTGTCTACTGTGGACAGTGATAACTACCGAATAGTTTAAGCAAGGATAGTTCCTGGTGGTCTATCTTAATTTCTCGTTTCCATTGTCGTACTCGAAGAATCGGCTTGAATGGACACTAATTATCACGTCTAAGAGGAGTGTTCTGGGTGTACGGGAACATTAATACCTAGGATCGCTAGTAAAGTCAGGTTGGTATGGCTACTTATTGCTAATCTCACACTTTAACAGGCAATTCCCAAGATAATCTGATAGACTGCCTAATTTGGCTACTTAGCCAAGAAGCGGTCATGATCTCCCAGGCCCCAAGGGTATAAGAGAATTCGTTCAGTTGGCCCACGAATACAGGGTAAGTTGAGAATCGTATTGACAAGGAACATGAACGGCTGTCGAATGATGGCCAAAACGTTCATACTATTGAACTTCTGCAGCTTATGGTCTTTGTCTTCTACTAAATGCAAGGTCAAGGATATTCATTGACCACACAACACGTCATGGGATAGGAATATAGCCAAAGCTTGATACAAATTCGACCTCATAGTACTATAGTCGAGAGCCTCATATATATATACCAAAACCGAGGCAACGGATCAAGTGGTTTACTTGAGTAGAAGTAAAAAAAGCTCCATTCAAGAGGCAACTGGCAACTTCTGTAGATATCAGGCTACTTATTCATCCAGAAGCCTAACGCAAAATCTTGGTGATTTTGATAGTAGCTTTGTGTGTCGTTGAGCGTTCTCCAAATTTCATGCGGGGTTAAGCCGTTGATTAGGTACCTACCTAGAGGTTTATAATCATAGTCACAACGACTAAGCGGTTTAAGCTTTTGTAGATTCAGGGTCTTCACAACGGTATTTGAGTTCGTTAATCGCCCAGCATAGTATATATATGCATAGGGGTAGTCAATGAGCCAATGTTCTATTCAACACTTGAGAGGCTCTTAGCCTCTGCCCAGACTTTAACGGCGAGAGCCTTCCATCCAATAGAACATCTGCATGCTCTCGCACTGTCTTAGCGTCGGGGAGCTTATTCTGGCGTCTCTATGACCCGGCCTGAGATGGTTACCTCATGAGCAGGGGTCAGGTGGGAGCCTCTCGAGATCTGATATAGGGATAAAGGCAGTTTGCTGACCTAGTCTGAGAATCTGGCCTTCTAGCACGAATGTTACTTGTTGATTTGAGCTTTGCAAAGCCAAGCAGAAGAATTTATTTTGTGGATATAGATCAAGCCAGTCTCTCGTCCAGTCTTTGAAGTCCCGCGTGTTGTTCAGAATCGGGTCTTGCTGCCCCTCATATCGAACGGATGCCCGTTCCTATTAGGCGTTACCCTTCGGAGCACCTCCGGAACGGTGTTTGGCCTTGGCTGTGGGCTCCTACATGCATGCGGCCTAAACTGATGGTAGTTAGTGAAATGAAAATGACCAGAAAAGGGATCTCGTAGACAGGCGGTAACGCGGACACGAGAAATCCCCGAATGTCAGTGTCAACCGCCTGAGATGTCATCAAGGACCATCCATTGTCAAATGACCCACATGGTAAAGAGATTTCTCTACGGCCTACAGCCACGGCAACTGAATGTACTGGATAGAAATGTGATAGGTTCTGAGGTTGTGTTACGTGAGGGAGCCAAGGACATATTTTCCCAGTGGAGATGAGATATTTGTAGCTCCGAGGAACAATGCGAATTCTGTCAAACTTGGTTCCTCGGACAAGTCATTTGCTCTCCAAGAAAATAACCAGTCCCCTTTGAAGTTGAAGTTGAAAGCAGTTGGACTGTATGTACCTTGGCGGAACCTGAAATGACGGATTAATAAACCAAGTGGATCAAGGGTTGCAACGCCACCTGTGGCTGAAACGATGAGATCTGCGTTCAACGAGATGATTGCCATGATCCTAAATTGCTTCACGAGTTCTGATTTGCCAAACTATCCATGCACGTCCCTAAATCCGGAGAGGATGCACCGGCTCGAATGATGTCACGATCGTATGTGGCGCACCCACTGTGTAAGACGTCAGGGCTGAGAAGCCCATCCAGATCCGACATGGATGAACGACCCTTCAGATATTGCATGTCCGCCATGTCGCATTGTAGCTTGTGGCACAAATGCCGAACTTGGCTGCCATTGCACCAGTGGTGTTTGAGGTTACTGAATTGCGGTTGTTTCCTCCGTAGTGTGCACGATATGTTCAGGACCCCTGCAACAAAGATCGGCGAGGGGTTCGTAAACTTTGCCTCTCTCACCTGATTATCGAAGTACCCCTAGCCTTGAGAGAGAGATGAGAGAGTGGCAGACGGGTAAGGGTCAGGAAGCGCCATGCACTATCGTGCCCTGTACCAGGACCTCGCACAGAAACAGATGAGGGGTCCAATTGCTTCCTGGGACCATTCTTCAAGCTAGCAAAGCACCTACGGGTTGACTGGTAAGTCCTGGAAAGGCCTAGGCCGTCCTGATCGCCGATTCACGACATGGTGCGTTGTTGAGCGGTCTGGCTGGTCTGTTTGTAATCCGTGTTTCACGATCTGGGAATGCCATCAGCATTTTTAAAGGCGGATGATATGTATCTGATTTGATGCGGCTGTCAGGGGGAAAGGAGCGGTTTATGCCAGCTGTTACTGAAGACGGCAACATGTAACGGTCAGCTCTAGAGTCCTCGATCCCCGTCAAAGCGAATGAAACGCCGCATCTCGGGCAACTCCTAGCTCATAGGTACTGTTGAACAATGACAACTGCGGTACAGAGTACGGAGTATGGTAGTGTGCTTTCAAACTAGCGCACGGGTTTCGAGGTTGGTTATCTCCCGTGAAAGACCAGCCTATGATGCTATGATGCTACATAAGAGTACGTGTACGGCCTTTGGCATGACGAGAGTAAGGGACTTATCTCAGAGTTGTGTGCTCCGTATTTTTGCGTTGAGTCAATAGGGTTCTCTGGACACTTGCCGATCTCGCTTCGCTGTACCTGAGAAGCCTGCAGAAGAATCAAAGCAAGGCTGTGGACACGAAGTGATCAAAAACGATGATCAGTAAGCCCAAACTGAGCCAAAAGCCCCGTCGAAAAGGTCATGGGGCAATCTTTGAAGACTGGAGCCAAACTACTGTACCGTAGTCGCGATGGTAGAACCCTTGCTTGATGGCGGGGCATGTTTCTTCAAGTGGCCGCTGGTCTCATAGAGGGGAGAGCATAACTAATCGTAAGAGCGAGAGTGCTGTGAAAAGCTCGTTTCCGCATAGTGACACTGTACGGTGCCTCCCTGGCTGCTGGAATCTATGGCTTCGTGGTGGAGGGTTGTTTCGGGTTCGAAAGGTCTTGGGGTCATCGAAAGCACCAAATTCTTCACCACGAGACCATTTCAACAATGGCGAGAGCTGATTTGTGTACAATAGACAACTACCTGAGAAGGAAGGCAATGGAAGAAGGTATCTACTACGAGCTGACCCCAGCTCAATCGTGAAAAGTGCATCTGAAGTGCATCGTGGGCCTGAGTGGGCACCTGAAGGCCTAGACCTGAACCAGGGCCTGGCTGGGCCTGAGCCTGGGATGGCGGATATAATGGGATTTTCAAGGGATAAAAATGGGATTCTGAATAGTCTTGGCAATGCAAAGCGGTGTTTCGCTGAGCGAGAGTGGGAAAATGGACAAGATCGACGGAGCTAGTGAGGCAGATGAGCAAGCCATAGGTTGGTAGGGACCCATTGGAAGTCCTGAGGTGGGCGGGCTGTCCTTGAGGCTTGACCTTGCCTTCATGCCCTGTGCTGCCATGGGGGCGTCCATTCCCACTTGATCCTCAGCGCTGTGGCCACTGGTCTGGCCACTGGACTGCCCGGGCTGGCTCTTCTCCGGCAGGTGTCAATAGTGAGGGGTCACACTGTACTGTGCTGTGCTGTGCTGCATCGAAACTCGCCACCTCCACACAATCAACCAACAACCTACAAGCACCTTTTGTCCAAAAGCTGCCACCTCGGGCTGGCAAATTAATATTCTCCTCGCCCTTGAATTTCGCCTCGCCTCATTCTCGATTTTCCCTACCTCGTCATTTAGACTGGTATTACGTATCAATCGATAAATCAAACGCCTGAACATTCAGAGCCTTCGTCACTCCTTCCGCATTGGGATACGCCATCGCAGCCCTTTGCCATTATCACGCCTATTTTCTATCTGTCTACCGTGATAGCTCCGTTTCGTTTCATACGGCTTGTCTGGTCTGTCCGTTCTTTCGTGGGCAGTTCTAAGTCTGAACCCTTGTTTGACATCGAATTGGATGGGAGCCTCGTCACTTCCACTTGGATCTTGCTCCTCCCATCAACGCTACCCTACCTCACTCTACCATTGTGCATGTAGCTCCCGTGCTGCTCCTTCTGGCAAACAACCTATCAACCACGATCACGACAACACCACGGACGATTTTTCACTTCACCTGGGCTACCCCAATCGTTCGGTCTCAGGAGATCATCCTAGGCTGTCACCCTAATATTTTACGATATCGGTTATAACGGGAATGCGCGACGCTACTTTATAGGACCGACCTCACCTCTCCCTCGAGCATTCTCTTCCCACCCTCTTTTGCCTCTCGGCTTTCATCCTTCAGCATCCGCTTCGCAACTGTTAGGTTAGCGATCAGACAGCATCGCCATGGATGCGCCTCGCGAGAAGGACGACCAGAACGTCAACCAAGCTCAGCCTGAGCAGCAAGGGCAGCCAGAGCAGGAACAACAGGAGCAGGAACACGACCCCTCGTCTACGTCTCCTCCAACCTATACTTACCCTCCTCCACCTCAGTCTTCGACAGCATCTTCATCGACATTCAGGCCCATGGGCCAAGATTTGCCAAACTCGCGAACAAGTCCTTCCGACGCAACTCCAACACGCACAACTCGGGCTGCCTCATCTGCTGCTCCTAGCGAGCATAATAGTATTGCAAACTCGGATCCGCCGTTTTCTCCGTGGAGTGTTGGCTCAGACAAGCAATTGGGATATCACTCTGCTGCTTCAGATATTTCTGGTGATCGAGTCTTTCCCATACGATCCGTCATAAGCGTCGACCCCAACTCTAGTAAGATTGCCAGTGAGGATTATTTCCCGACTTTGCCTGAGCGCGATGGTCGAAGCATTCCTGTCCATGTCCCAGGTGCTCCTCGAGCTGACACGGGGCCAGATCTGAGACGGTCAGACACCGTCCCAGCTAATTACCATTCACGGGCCCATAGTGAGCGCATCGATGCCCTTATGCGGAGGAAGAACACCATGAGCGGTCCAATGTCTAGTATTCAACTAGACGCAAACCGCCATGGAAGCAGTACCACGCCACTTCAGCTCGATATCTCCACTTCCGACAATGACACAGAAACAGAAGAATCCGGACCAATGGGTCACAGCGTACCTGCAGCTGCACCCTCTGGACACGAGGCCGATGTGTCTTCTGCGGGACAATCGAGCGCTGACGTCCCCCTTGTCACCTCTCGCTTCACCCACGTTGTGACAGACGATGGCCACGCAGTTATCACAGGTCGCGATGGTGTCCTACAGCGCTGCGAAGATGAACCGATCCATACTCCTGGCGCGATTCAAACATTCGGCGCTCTCGTTGCGCTCCGTGAGGAGAACGATGGCTGCTTCGTCGCTCGATACATTAGCGAAAACTCTGAGCGAATGCTGGGCTACACTCCCAAGCAACTATTTCAACTCAAAAACTTCTTAGACATCTTGACGGAGGAACAGCAGGATAATCTTCTTGACCACATCGATTTCATTCGTGATGAAGATGCGGATCCAGCCGTTAACGGGCCTGAAGTTTTTAGTTTGTCGATTCGGTCTCCTAAGCGCAAAACCACAAAACTCTGGTGTGCTATTCATATAAACCCGGCACATCCTGATTTAATCATCTGCGAGTTCGAGCTAGACGATGATGCTGAATATCCTCTACGACCAGTTGATGAATTGACGCCTGATACCCCACACGACACCCTTCAGTCAAATCCGACACTGGAAGAAATCGAAGACAGCACAGAGGTCCTCAGCAAACCATTGAGAATATTGAGGAGTGCGAGAAAGAGGCGGGGTGAGCAAGGTGCCATGCAAGTCTTTGATATCATGTCACAGGTTCAAGAGCAGCTCTCCTCAGCTCCTAATTTGGAAGCGTTTCTGAAGATCCTCGTGGGCATAGTCAAAGAATTGACTGGCTTCCACCGTGTCATGATCTACCAGTTCGACTCCTCCTTCAACGGCAAGGTTGTAACAGAACTTGTCGACACATCAATGACAAGAGACTTGTACAAAGGCCTCCACTTTCCCGCATCAGACATTCCACGACAAGCTCGCGATCTATACAAACTCAACAAGGTCAGATTGCTTTATGATCGGGACCAAGACACCTCCAGAATAGTTTGCAGGACTAAGGAAGACCTGGACGTTCCTCTGGACATGAGCCATTCCTACTTGCGAGCCATGTCCCCTATCCATATCAAATATCTCAAAAACATGGCAGTGAGATCGTCCATGTCGATATCAATTAATGCTTTCAACGAGCTATGGGGCCTTATTTCTTGCCACTCATATGGGAATCACGGCATGCGAGTGTCTTTTCCAATTCGGAAGATGTGTCGCCTTGTTGGGGACACCGCGTGCAGGAATATCGAGAGACTATCTTATGCGTCGCGGCTACAGGCTCGCAAGCTGATCAACACTGCACCTACAGACAAAAATCCCTCTGGATACATTATTGCTTCTTCGGAGGATCTTTTGAAGCTGTTCGATGCCGATTTTGGACTACTATCTATCAAGGGCGAGACCAAAATCATGGGTCTTGTCGAACAAAGCCAGGAAGCCCTCGCGATGCTGGAATACCTACGAATGCGACAACTTACCTCTGTCGTTGCATCGCAGGACGTCAAAGAAGACTTCCCCGACCTACGGTATCCACCTGGTTTCCAAGTCGTAGCCGGTCTACTCTATGTACCCCTCAGCGTTGGTGGCAACGACTTCATCGTCTTCTTCCGGAAGGGTCAGATTAAAGAAGTCAAGTGGGCCGGCAATCCCTACGAAAAGTTTGTTCGAGAGGGCACTGCCGGCTACTTGGAACCAAGAAAGAGCTTCAAGACCTGGAACGAAACTGTTGTCGGCAAATGCCGAGAATGGAATGAAGAACAGGTCGAGACCGCAGCCGTGCTCTGTCTCGTGTACGGTAAATTCATTGAGGTCTGGAGGCAAAAGGAAATGGCTCTTCAAAACAGCAAGCTAACCCGGTTGTTGCTTGCTAATTCTGCCCATGAGGTCCGGACACCTCTTAATGCCATTATCAACTACCTGGAAATAGCCCTGGAGGGTAGCCTCGACCAAGAAACCCGAGAGAACCTGGCGAGATCTCATTCTGCCTCTAAGTCTTTGATCTATGTCATCAACGACTTGTTAGACTTGACCAAGACTGAGGAAGGACAGAACTTGGTCAAGGATGAGGTTTTTGATCTTGCCAGCTGTATTAGAGAAGCGACAGGCCCATTCCTGAATGATGCTAAACGAAAGGGCATTCATTACACCGTTGTTCAGCATCCTGGGCTTCCGCAATTTGTACATGGCGATGAACGACGAATTCGCCAAGCACTATCCAATGTCACTGCGAACGCGGTGGCCCATACGCACAGCGGCCACGTCAAGGTGGAAGTTTTTGTGTCAGAAGTCAAAGATCGACATGCAGTGGTGGATTTTGTAATAGAGGATTCTGGTATTGGCATGAGTGCCAGCCAATTGGACACCTTGTTCCGTGACCTTGAACAGGTCAGCTCAGAGGAAGCGCCTATGTCGGGCACGAAGCTGGAGGAGATGCCTCGCGAAATGCGAACATTGGGACTCGGCCTTGCTGTTGTTGCCCGCATTGTTCGAAACATGGATGGACAGCTTCGCCTAAAGTCGGAGGTTGGCCAAGGCTCAAGATTCGTGGTTCAGCTTCCATTCCTCCTGCCCAACGAGTGTCCAAGCTCACATGGAAATGAAGACGTCCCTACGAGTGGTCCGACAAACAAGTCGACAAACAGTGCAGAGTCTGCCAACACTGCAACATCTGCCCCACTCTCTATGACAGCTGCCCCAGAGGGAGAGATTACACTCGTTGACAGAGGTAGCTCCATGACTTCAGCTGTTGAAGGAGGCGATGCATCAATGAAAGGAAGCCGAGCAAGCCAAAAAAGCAGAAGTAGCCATGGCAGCCACCAAAGTGACGCCGATCGACTCATTGATGCGATCTCGACCCCCCTGTCTTTGAACGAAAGGGAAGGCGGTGAGTATCCTCTTCCTGGTAGTGTGACTTCAGGAGGAAGCTCCATGCGGCCCACGTCCCGCGGCGCTGTTAGCCTCAGTGGCCGATCTGCGAGTCCTCCCCGGAGCCCTGTGGCGAGCAAACCACATAGCGAGCCTGGAAGCGCAGGTGTGGTGGACTCAAAAACTCCGATTCGAGCTGTCAAGATTCCGGACGAGTACAGCGACGTGCCTCAAAGACCACAACCCAGCGAGCATTCCCGTGTCCTTTTTGAGATGAAGGGAAACGATCGCCCGGTGACAAAGGCCGCAACAGAGAGCGTCACAAGCGGAGGAACTCAGATGACTGAGACACAACATCTGGAGGTCCTTGTGGCCGAAGACGACCCAATCAACATGAAGATCTTGAGAAAGCGTTTGGAGCGAGTCGGCCATGGCGTGCACCATACTGTCAACGGCGAAGACTGTGCTGCAGCTTATCGCGAACGATCAAAGGAGTTTGACGTGGTTTTGATGGATATGCAAGTAAGTCGTTCTATCTAGGTCTTCTCATATAATTGACGTTGCTAACATGAATAAGATGCCAATTGTAGATGGACTCACAAGTACGAAGATGATCAGGTCAATGGAGGCATCCGCGGAGCATCAAGGTCATTCGTCATTGGCAAATTCAAATTATCGCATACCGATTTTCGCGGTTTCGGCTTCTCTCGTTGAGCGCGAGAAGCAGACCTACGTCGATGCCGGCTTTGATGGCTGGATCCTAAAGCCGATCGATTTCAAACGTCTCAACACTTTGCTTGCCGGTATTTCTGATGAGGAGGTTCGCAAGTCTTGTCTATACGAACCAGGTCAGTGGGAACGTGGAGGTTGGTTTCTTCCAAGGGCCCTGCTTGGTGGTTCAGTGACTAGCGACGAGACGACACCCAAGGCCGAACCTGATGCCAAAGATAAAGATATAGGTAACACAGTAGCTGCCGAGGAAGCTAAGGCTGAGGGCGATGCTACTGAACCTGCACCCAGCACTTGAAACGCCAATACTGTTGCACCAACAAACAAATCCTTCGCCGACGACAGCTCCAGGGCGACTTAGAGCTTTTCCCCATCTTCTGTCACATACGACGGGGTCTCCTCGAAAAGACGAGCAGTTTCTCTCGGGTCTTTGGACATCTTCGATAAACACACCCTCAGATGCCATTTGATCGTGGCTACTAGTTTCGTTTTATTGTTTTTTTTTCTCTCTCTCTCCTTAGCTTCATCCTCGCTTTTCTCTTTTGCTTCAACGGTTTTAGCCCACGGGATACACGCACTGTACACGATAGATATGATGGGAATGGAAATGGGCAACAAGGCGTTAGGAGCTTTCAGGCGTTGAAGTACGCTTCACCATCGCAACGCTGTTTGATGTCGCAGGCTGTCCTTTCCGTGCAAGCAGAAAGTTCTTGTACGAAGAAGACACTTATAATCGCTGGCAGTCTACCAGTTTGTGTTTGTTTTGTTTTTTGTTTGATTCTTCCCTTTTGTTGGCATAGAACGGATGAGAGATGAGGACCATGATGTATACGATAGCATGGGTTCAAGGACGGGGTGTTTGGTGATAGGAAAGGTTTTTATTTTATTACTTGTTTTTCGGTCGATCTCTGCTTCTGCTCTGCAAAAACAAGAGCATTGAGCGAGCCTATGGCGAGGAAGGAATTTCTAGCATGGCTATCCTGCGAGGGTTATGGCCACATGAGGAGGGAATACACACCACGCCGCAGGTCTGGCGACTTGGTAGTGGTTGGAAGAGGACAAGGGGAAAAGGCATCAGGAGTAACAGCATGTATATGTCTATCCATAGAACTCATGCCTAATGCCTATGAAGGAAAACACATCATAACTTAGATAGGTTGAACGGGCGAGTGAGCACCACATAGCCCCTGATGAGATGTCAACAAGGAATAATGTGCTAAGCTTAAGAATACATATCATCAAGTTCCTCAAGTCATGTATTGATTGGTTCCTTAGAGATGTCATAAATGTGCATTTGATGTGTATTTTCCATAGCCTACCTATCAAACGTTCAACGCCGTCTATGCATTAATCCTGCAAAGCAAAATCCCAATGGTACCCTTCCTCCCACCCCGTGACACCATCATGCTTAGCCCTTCCTAAAGCGTCTCCAGTGCGTCTATGCCTTGTTTCCATGATGCAGTCAATAGGCATTTTTTTTTTTTTTGCCAAATATCCAGGTAGTCTGATGCCGAAATTTCCCGCTGTAAGAAAAGTTTGGAATCTTTCATTGACAGTCCTAACATCTACCAGGTCTGGAGTCGCCAAGGGACATATATGAGACCGTATGCGCCCGTCCCTCTACAACTCGGATTCAGCTCCATTAGTGGACAGAGCCATGGGGCTACCATTGTTGTTCTGCCTCTGGCGAAGGCGAGCGTTTCCAGGAGGGCGTCGACGAACCATAACTCTGCCATTCACACCAGCTTGACCGCTGTTCTCGTCGTCATCCTCCGAGTCAGGGTTCTGTTCTGCATAGAGACGGGCTTCGTCGAGCTCGTTAATATCTGAGGGGCGTTCACGCAGCCACTGCATCCTGGGGCCAGAGCGGGCTCTCTCAGAAACGCGGAAACCATAAATGCGAGGCTCGTATATACGCTCACGACCTAGACCGGGGCCAATATTCTTTGCGTACATGCCGTTGATGAGACCATCGCCTTCGTTAACACGAGAGCTGGTGGATGACAGCACTTCGATACCGCGCTTAGTAAGGTCATATTCTGGGAAAGTAAGGAGAAAGAGAGAGCCGAAAGTACGACCAAAGAAGGCGCCGTCAACAGTTTGGAAACGGCTGTTGGGTGGGACGTAAACGTCTAAACATGAAGGGCAGAAGAGCTTGACCGTGTCCTCGCCGGGGATATCGGAGAGGCCGACAGGCAGAGTGCGAGCTTGGTCACAGTTTGTCCTGGGGCAGCAGCCAAAATGGCCTAGTTCGTACTTTTCACTCATCTGCTGGATGCCGGCCCTGGAGCAGATAAAGCGTTGGTGGATGAGGCCGTACAGCATCTCGGCAGAGGATTCGATGACGGACAAGTCGCTGGCCATGCGGTGATGCCTCCGCTCGCTGGCTGCTCTAGTCAAGCGTTCTGGGTCTGACTCGTTCTCGTCCTCTTCCTCTTCCTCCTCTTCCTCTTCCTCGTCGTCCTCTGGTTCCACATCCAGGATCATCTGTGAGACAGGGGTACAACGTTAGCAATTCTGGGTCCTTTGAGAGAGAGAAAACTGCAAACGTCGACGCGCCTGCAGACAAAGATAAACGTACCTCCAATGCTTCCTTGTACATGGCAACCTGGGACTGCAGACCAGTCAGGTTGAAGTCATCCTCGATGAACTCCTCCGAGACTTCGGCAAAGTATTCATGGCCGAGAAGAGAGCAGAAACTGGATATCCAGGACTCGGGGACGCCCGAAGAGGTCGACATGGTGTCGCTATCGTGGTCGTCTCTTTTGTTGTCGAGGGGCAACGGAACGGGTACCAGTTGACAAGGCTGGGCCAAGGGATTGCGCTCGGCAGCGGCGTGGTGTAAAGCGAATCGCAATGGAGAGGCGAGAAAAATTATAGTGTGTTGCGAGGGCGCTGAAGGGCTGTGCTGGAGGGCGCGGTATCGATATGATAGCTGTATGCAAAGCTACCTCGAGGCGGGGTGATGGATGTTGGTGAGTATTTTGAGGGGCGCAGATATCGCGAGCCACGGGCACAAAGCACCTAAACCTGACCTAACCTACAGTGGAGGGCATGCACGCGCTACGCTAAAGTCGATCGGTGTTGGTAGGGATGTGCACGCTAGGTATTGCGGGATCCGTACCTAGGTAGTAGTAGGTGAGGTATGTGATTTCACCAGAAACAACAGCAGTAGTTGGTTAATGCACCGAAAAATATGTGCAATTTTTGATAATGTACTATAAAGAGATACTCGTGGCAATGAAGCTTGGATTGTATAACTGAAAAGAAATTTCCTCTTTCGTCGATTGCGCCAGGACAAAGAGTTTTGGTGCAACAGAAATAGAAAGATTCGGTTTCCACTTCTATCTAACGGTACCTGCTTCGGGACAGGGTTTTGCCGTCTCCGATGCATAGATCTCGCCTTTCATATTCAAGATTCGTAGATAGACGGTGGTAAAAGTGTGACCCAACACAACCAATGCATTAGATGAATGCAGGGCATAACGTCGATCTATTCTCAAATGGAACTACAAAAATTACATTGGATACTATGACAAGCTCATCTCATTACTAACTCATCACAAAAGAACCTCTTCCCATCGATAATAGAGAAATCATGAGCAAAGTTCTATCTACCTTCTCACCATGGAGTCGGCATATATCAAAAACGTTCCCTTTATGCCGATATTTCAGTCAGACAATATCACCAAGAAAGGGGATATCAAGAAAGGGAATTCCAAGACTGGTAGCAGTAGCCGAGGAATATACCACCACTGAAGCATTTCGCACGCGATCATTTGAACTCGAGAAGCCTGTCGTCTTTGCCAAAGACCAGGGTTCACCGGCTGCCAATCTACCTGCGTTGGAGAACTGGTTTATGGACGAGGAAGAGCCATATCACACAGCCAACACAAAAACTCCACGGCAGCCTCTATCACGCCACTTCCGGCGCTTTCGCAATCCCGTGGTCACTTATGAGATATACGCGCCGTCTCAGAAACAGAAGGACAGTCTCGTCATGTTTCGGGATTCTCTTGACCGAGATGTCCACGATGATGCCATTGTGAGGAGCTGGGACAACTGTTTCAATCAGGAGGCTGTGGTTGACGGTGTCGTCGACGAAACCGTCAACAACATAGCGAACAGGGACTTCTATCGATTCACTGCGCCTCTCCGTCTTTTCAATAAGATCTACCACTTCAACAAAGTCTTGCTGAGTATGAGGCTCCCGCGAATATCACTCTATATTGCTCAGTGCCCCATAGAGGATCTCCCCAAGGACCTCCAAGATGACCTTCCCACGCCAAAAATCCTCAAACTTGTTGGAAAGGGAGACATATATGGCACCAGCATATGGCTCGGCCTAGTGCCGACATACACACCTCTACACAGAGATCCAAACCCCAACTTCTTCTGCCAGCTTTCCGGGGACAAGGTTCTCAGGCTCATGCTACCAAAGGCGGGACAGGCATTATTCGGCGAAATACAAGCTAAGATGGCAAAGACAGACAATGGTCGGTTGCGAACGGAGGACATGATGCAGGGCGAGGAACGGGAAAAGCTGCATGATGCTGTTTGGGGCGATGATGAAGCACCAGCAGGGCTTTTTGAGGTTGTGCTGGAGCCTGGTGACTCTATGTTCATCCCTGCAGGCTATTGGCATTCTGTCAAGAGCGTGGGATGGGATGGAGAAGTAAACTGCTCAGCCAACTGGTGGTTCCGATGATGTAACCACATCTATAGCGGTGTCGCAAACTTCGTTGTACATTATCGATGATGGAATATGTAACATTAGCCTTTACGTGCAGGTCTACAGATGACCCAATTGAGATATCCGCACGGCCAGAGGTGCATCTCACTACCGCTCTTGACCTCCCATTTGCTCGTGTCTGCACCACAAGACCGCAACAATGCCTCAACTTCTTCAGGCGTTCTTGTCCGCAGCGCTGAGATGTATCCATCAAACATGAGAACGAACGGTAGAATAGGGATCAAGCACGAGAAGATGAATGTTGCAGGTGATCGCCACTTGAGCGCGAAGAACGGAGCACTAAAGAATGCGCCAATACCTAAGAACGTAACCGCCAACACGCTTGCAAAGGAGCGATCTTGTAGTTCGAATATGGCTAGTCCCTCGCTCGTCTCGACAGTATCTCGCAAGATATCCTTGGCCAGGTCGTCGTCAAAGTGGTGAAACGCCAGGTTGAAGAGCCTGAAAGGCTTCGTTCCATCTTCCCGCTTGACAAGATACTCCGGAGCAGACGACGCATCGACAGAGTTGCGTTCATAGGTCAGCAGCGGGTTCTTCTGGGCAACCTGTTCCCAGGCCTCGACATTTGGGTGCAAGTCCGTAAGGATAAAGCGAACAGGATCCGATCCCTGAGACTGAAGGTGCGCGTTGACGGTGCGAGCTATCGAGGGCGTGGGTCCACCACCGCCAGCACAGAAATCGATGTAAGTATAGTCGGGTAGAGACTTGTTGAGCTGCTTGATCAGGACTTGGGCGCTGAGACTCGCGGGAGATTGGGACTGGAGAGGCGTGTTGGAGAGCCAGGCGCGTGTAAGGCCATCTTGGACGCGAGCACGAAGAAAGGCGGGAAACCTGATTCCTTATTAGTACTCTTGACGCTGGTATCGCAATTGCATGTCGGTCTAGTATCCTGAAGCAGCTTGTTCCAGGCTCGGGCAGTTGAAGCTCCAGAGTAGAGCTTGGTTGGATATTGGGGTTGACGAAGCTCTACCCAAGGTAGAGCTGGTGGAGCTTGGTGTCCAAGTACGTACCAAGTCTGATCGTCAATCTCAAAGAGATGGAACCGAGGAACGAGAGGAGCCATTTTCTATGAGGAAATGCTCTGTTCTCTATCCAATTGAATGGTTCACTTGTTGTTAGTTGGGAGTAGATGCAGGAGTTGTGTCTTTGATCGGTAAGACGTGAAACTTGGTCACCGTAAGTGTTACCTATGTCACTCAAAAGATGTCGTCACCATAGGGTAAGTTATTTGCAAGCAAAAATATTCACAGCATAGGTTCAGGGAATCAAAAAGACTTCAGGTAGCTCGGTTGGATGAAATATATATAAGTGAATAATACTATGAGGAGGTCGTAAAACCAAATGCAGAAACGCTCAATGTTTCTCGTTGTATCATCATGTTTCGTTGTCAACCTCTAAGCACCCCTTCCATCAACTCCTTGCGCGCTAACAAATGAATAGTCCCCCTGTCCCCTTAGACCATCATAGCTAGAAACTGACTTATGTCAACACATCGTACGTATTATATGTATACAAGTGATCTAATTACTCAGAGTATGGATGATCAAAACTTATAACAAGGTAAGCCATCTCAATATCCTTGCAGTAAGTGAATGGTTGATATCACGATGGAATATCACAAAGCCTTGCACTAATAACAGCTGTTCCGAGTCAGATTGCATGCAGTTATCACATTTCTGTAGAAATTGTTAACTACTTCGTTGGCACATCGGTATAAGGATCAAATCCCATACGACGCTTTGCTTCGCTCCGAGCCCTCCACTGCGTTTCGCCAATTAGCCCTGTGGTTGAAGTCTCCTCCAGGAAGAAAGTGAGTATGTGGTCAGGAATAGACAGATGAGATGTCTGCTGAAACTCCTGGAGACTAGCCAGTCGTACCAGCATCTCCATTAGAGATAGAGATGTCGTGATCGCCCCAAATGGCGAACGGGCGACAAAGTTCTCTGTCTCGGCTGCTGTGACTGCTTGCAGAGAGCCCAGTCTATCAGGGCTGTTCAAAGATAGTCTCTTGATTTGATCGACGACATTCGAGTCTAAAGATCTCCTATCACGAGGCGTACCCGGCTTTGATGTCACATACTTTGGCAGCTCGAGCCTCGCCGAACCCACCGAGTCGGTATCGTCTTCTTCTCCGATATCATCTTCGTCATCTTCCTCGTACACCTCGAGGGCCATCCACTCTGGATCGAGATGTGACGGGAATTTCCATTTGAAGAAATCCTCGCTTACCGGCACGACATTGCAGTCTTCCAGTACTGGGCGTCCGAGACCCTCTAGAAGTTGCCTGTCGATCTCGGCTTGATCGTCCTCATCACTCGCCGAAATTGATGTCTCGCTCTTGTCATCATCCTCGAGTCCTTGGAGAAACCCACCGACGCCATCGGTTTCCTGGTGGGCCGGCAGAGCTTGAGTGTCTCGTTTCAAAAGCAAGACTGGCCTTTGCTCGCTGTCAGTGGCGGAACCGATGTTCAAAATCCTGCCTGTATCTGTGTAAAACATCTTGGACAACTGATGTACAGGAATGGATTCGCGAATGCCTGCTCGAGAAATGTCGTCGTATGGCTGAATATTATGCTCGTCATCGTGGAGTCGACCGTCGTCAAGGTCTTCGATAACCTCCAGGTGGTATGCGTATTCCCCCCCACCGCTCGATTCAGGAGCTGGAAGGGGAAAATCGTGGTCTTTCAGCGGATTTGCACAGTAGCCTCGCTTACTATCAAAGTAGAAGTCCTTGCGGGTTCTGCAGATACGAACTCGCGCCTTGTGTAATACTTCCTGCCACAGTGGCTTCCGCTCCCCATCCCCCAACCCGTACCCAGTCCTGATGTTTGACGTTTCTGAACAGTGACCATTAGTAGAGGCCGAGGTGTCTGCAGCTTGAGATGTGGGGTGTGGCGTCAGTGTGGATGCATGTCCGAGAAAGAGCATGTAGAGCGATAGAGTAAAGACTGGACCAATCTGGACTGGTCTATTTGGATCTTGTGCGAACTGTGTGTCGCCGACGGTGAGCAGTGTGCTGGCCTGCAGCAGTCTGGACGGTGATATGCCGGCGGGTAGAGATGTGGAAAGACTCTCCCCAGAAGCAGTAATGGCCAACTGTAGTAGCGGGATCTCACGATCGATTCGGTCCAGCAGACCCTTTATGGCGGTGATGATAGCCAGCAGGCTGTCATGGCTAGCAGACGGTGAACGTGTCTGGGCATTGTTACTACTTGAGTTTGAACAGATAGTAGTTGCTGACTCTATGCGACGGCCCAGCGAGACAATGTCCTTATGCAATGATTTCGCAAGGGGAGTTGCTGATTCGAGAAATACATTTCCACGACCTGACCTAGTTGGGAGTGTTAGAACCGGACTAGGAGAAATAGCTCCAACTAGTTGTCAAATGTTAAGTTGATGAGCGAATGGGGTGCTTACTTGAACTCGATCAAGTCTATGGCTGGTGAGATGATCTGCGATGGTGATAGGTTAGGTCTCAAGCACACTACCTTGGGTACCCCGGAGTAACGAATAACGAACAGGTAGCCCTATGCCTTATGACGCACCTTTATTTTGCTATCGAGCAAGTTTCTTAACGATTTGAGTTCGGCATGGACAGCCTTGTCTTCAACTGACTTGAGTAGTTTCGAACATTGACCGACGGCATACGACGATGTCAAGGCGATACCGGAGCGAATGGCATATCTCATGGCTTGAACGCCAACTGTTGCGAGGAACTCATCCATGACCAGGACGTAGGTGACTCGCCTTTATCGAATACTGTATCATGCTTAGAAGCACCGGTAGAAATGTTTGATAGAAGAGAAGGGTTTTAGGTCGAGATAATAGGTACCTAGACAAACAAAAGATTGCACGTCCCCTTATGAGAGTTCCATGTCGCATTGGATTGGTGGCCGTAGCTCGTTGGCAGCATTATTCACTGCACGTAACCTAATTGACCGCCAACGCATAGACTAGGTACTACCTAGTAGGTAGCTTGGGGAAGGTAGACGGTCTAGACGGTGTAGGTTTCGGGCACTTACACTGAGTATAGAGGGGCAACCTGTACAGTGCGAGGTTCAAGACCATGCCACTCGTTGTGAGGTATGGATGTATGGCACGTGCAGCCCTTGCTTGTGGCTGGTGTCGATACCCAGTCTAGCCAGTCCGTCATTGGGCTTGAACTCACTCAGATGATGAGATGAGTCAAAGGACAGTCATAAGGCTGAAACTGAGTACACAAACGCATTGTAATATGTCCTGGCTAATGCCTCGAGTTGCTCCTAACATTAAACACTTGTTTCTGCCTGTTCCGTCCCCATAGATGTACGTGTGAGTTGATGAGCACGCACAGTATTATCCCCTGAACTACCTTACCCTCAGGGCATACGGTGCAAGAGGTTCCAGGCCCTGCAAGAAAACATGAGACTGTAGAAGAGCATGCCAAAATAACGAGGCAAAGATGTCCCCTAAGCTTGGCCTAAGTTGCCCAAGTCTTTTCGTCACTACGTACCTAAGAATAAAGGTCGTACCCTGCCAGGACAGGTGGTCCTGCGTCATGATACCCATAGCGGGGCAACAATTTTCGCAGTCTAAACCTAGGCTGCCCTCAGGGGGCAAGAAAACACCGAACCTTGATATAAGGTGTCAAAATAAACTAAGCAAAAAGTGCCCTAAGCTTAGGCTAAATTTACCTAAAGAATTTTATCATTTAGGGTCAAGGTCCTGAGTTTTCTTTCCTCCCCTAGGCTGCCTGCACTGGTTCTTTGCCTCCCCCCACCAAGCAAAACACAAGGAACCTAAGGGTATTCACAGAATCAACATAAGTTGTTGGGCGACTTTGGTGCCTAAAACTCCATCTTTTACAGACCAAACTTGATATCTCTGCCGGGCTAAGGGTTAGAATTTATTTATCTTCCTCCCCTAATTCTCAAAGAACTTGGCATAATCTCATCGCTTGATAATCGAAAAGAAAACACACAAGCCCCATTTTCCACAGACAGGTTGCTTGCATATCTAGGGCCTTTTTAAATCCGCAACCCCATCCAGACCTTAACAAGTGATCGCAAAACCCTCTCTCCTCTACCTTACCTACTCTCCCTCCTCCACCCCCCACTACGCGACACATTCCACCGCCGTTAAGCACATCAAAATGGCGACACCTAATTCTTGGGAGGACGATCCCGCTGCTCAGGATGAGAACCTCGCTCAGCAGGCTCAGCAGCAGCTCAACATGAACAACCCCGCCCCCGCGCAAGGAGGCTTCCGACCTGGCATCGCCTCTTTCCAGCCTGGTGCTGCTTCATTCCAGCCCGGCCAAGCATATGGAGGATATGCACCTCAATACCAGCAGCAGCAGCAACAGCAATACTATCAGCAAGGCTACTACCCCCAATACGGTGCCCAGCAGGGCTACAACCAGTACAACCAGGGTTACGGTGGTTACAACAACCAAGGCTATGGTATGACACTTGCGCCAAAAAAAAATCCACAACCCGCCGAGATCCGTGACTACAACATACTAACACTAAACAGCAGGTGGTGGCTATCCCCAGTATGGCCAACAACAGCAGCAGCAACAACCTCAGCAGCCCGCTGCTCCCACGATTGCTCAACGACCTGCCGCCGATGCTCCCGCTGCTGCACCCAGTCAGCCTGCTGCCGCTACTGCCTCTAAGCCCAAGGTCATCAGCATCAGCGGCGATGCTTCTGGTCCCAAGCCCAAGACGAAGGTTCTCTCCATCTCAGGTACCGGCGCTGCTACTCCCGTCAAGCAAGAAGAACCCCCCAAGGCTGAGCCTACCGATGAACCCGAGGCTGGTCAGAAGGCCACAGCCGTTAAGGCCATCGAGAAGACAGGCGAGAAGGCCGGTAAGGCTGCCACCGCTAAGACCTCTGGTAAGACCTCACCAAGCCCCGGCTCTGGTCGCAACAGTCCCACCGCTGGTGAGAAGAAGGCCGCCGCCCGAGAAGTTGATGCCGTCGAAAAGGAGCAGGCCGCCGATGTCGATCAGGAGACTCTCAAGGAAATTTACGGCAAGGAGCACGTCAACATCATCTTCATGGGACACGTTGACGCCGGAAAGTCAACTCTTGGTGGCTCGATCTTGTATGCTACCGGTATGGTCGACGAGCGAACCATGGACAAGTACAAGAGGGAGGCCAAGGACTTGGGCCGCGAGTCTTGGTACCTGTCATGGGTCATGGATCTGAACAAGGAGGAGCGAACACAAGGAAAGACCATCGAGGTTGGCCGTGGTTTCTTCGAGACCGAGAAGCGTCGTTACAGTATCCTCGATGCCCCCGGCCACAAGATGTATGTTCCCAACATGATTGGAGGTGCCTCTCAGGCTGATGTTGGTATCCTCGTTATTTCCGCCCGAAAGGGTGAGTACGAGACAGGATTTGAGAGAGGTGGACAAACCCGTGAGCACGCCATGCTGGCCAAGACACAGGGTGTCAACAAACTCATCGTTGCCGTTAACAAGATGGATGACCCCACCGTGGAGTGGTCTCACGAGCGATACCAAGAGTGTACCACCAAGCTCGCTCAGTTCCTCAAGGGCACTGGCTATAACCTCAAGACCGATGTTTACTTCCTACCTATCGCCGCTCAGCAAATGATGGGTATCAAGACCCGCATCCCCAAGGATGTCGCTCCCTGGTGGGATGGTCCCGCGCTGCTCGAGTATCTTGACAGCATGAAGGCTCTCGAACGCAAGGTCAACGCCCCTTTCATGTTGCCCATCAATGGCAAGTACCGTGATCTTGGCACGATGGTGGAAGGAAAGATTGAGGCTGGTGTTGTCAAGAAGGGTATGAACATGATCATGATGCCCAACAAGACCAACGTAGAAGCTGCTGCCGTCTACGGCGAGCAGGAAGACGAGGTTCAGCTAGCTCAGTGTGGTGACCAAGTGCGAATAAGGCTCAAGGGTATTGAGGAGGACGATATCTTGCCTGGATTCGTGCTCTGCTCGCCAAAGAGACTGGTGCACACTGTCGCTGAATTTGAGGCCCAGATCCGTATCCTGGAGCTCAAGAGTATTCTGACTGCCGGTTTCAACTGCGTGCTGCATGTCCACTCCGCCATCGAGGAGGTAACATTCGCAGCCCTTCTACACAAGCTTCAAAAGGGAACAAACCGCAAGAGCAAGAACCCCCCTACGCACGCCAAGAAGGGCGACAGTATTATCGCCCGTATGCAGGTGATTGGCGGAGCAGGCGCTGTGTGCGTGGAGAAGTTCGAGGACTATCCCCAGATGGGTCGCTTCACCTTGAGAGACCAGGTAGGTTTTATTCACCCCCAGCCCCAACACGCCCATTCCCCATTCTACTAAGCCCCATACTTTTGGGTGCCTCGTCCCCAGATGGCCAAGAGACCACTGCCGTCAAGGCGTGGCGGCAATAGTCACGGGGAGTGCCTCAACACTCGGATATCAGATTGCTAACATGATATACGCACAGGGACAAACCATTGCTATCGGCAAGATTACGAAGCTCATCTTCAATGAGGCTTAAATGAATGATGATTGTTTTCAATCCGCGAACAGTTGCGATTATGTGAGACCGATAAAGGTCACGCCATGAGCAAAAATACAGGGGAAATGTAATGGATATTCACCACAATCATCTTCGCAAATCATCACGGTTTCGACGGCTTGGCGCTGGGGAAGTTACGGGGTTGCCAGGAACACGGTGCCGGAATTATAGGATGATAGGAAGGCCGCTTGTGTTACCCGCCAGAGGGACATCGAGAGTGATGACATGAAAGAAGAGAAAGTAGGCGATATTATGATGGCTGCCATACATCATCCGTACTTGAAGTGTATATAGACAAGCAAGTGAGAAAACAAAAAGGAGGATGAAGGGAATCATGACACACTATTTGCCTTGCTCATGTGCGGTATGGATGGCGTCTTGATATAGCAAATAAAGCATGACTCACACGTTCAAGATAAATGTCATTCTTTGAAGGAGAGCTAGCTGAAAGCCAGATGTTGGGAACAATGCTGTCTTTGAAACTGATAGATGAAAAGAACGAGGTCCATACAAGGGCAGAGGAAACACGGCATGTGTGCTTATAGTAGCCTTTCAACGCGGCGATACACAGTGAGGGCCAAAGCAGCTGAGGCAAGACCATGAATGATACTGAGACAGTAGGGGAAAAGGTGAAGATGGACGAAAATAACAAACCGAGAAGTTATCGTCCACCTGAGGTCTGAGTCGAGAGGCAGCCCATGATTAGAGGAAAACTCAGAGCCGGTGAATCATGTAAAGCACAGGCTCGGCAAGAGGAGAGATTTCGCCGTCATCTCTTGACACGTCTTAGAAATCTGCATGAAGTCACGATAATTTGACAATCTAGGCCTTAGTTCACGATACGTGACCCCAGTCTCCTGCTGCAAGATATTGCAGGGATCTCGACTTTGATGGACGGTCTCCGAGGTCAGTTAGTGAACGGCAACGGGACGGGCGTTTGGTTGATGGGCTATCATGGTCGAGGGGTTGGAGCGAGGAAGTTTGTTAGCGAGGTCTATGAGCACGAAGAAAAGTCGGGACGGTCCAAAGAAAGCGTTACAGGACGCTACATCATTGTTCCAGAGTTGAGAAGCGGTGACCGAATGGAATTCCGAGATGAGAGTATGGAGAAGAATGATGCATATCCATATCCATGTAAGGAAGGGAACAGATATTGCGGTTGCGGTTGCGGGTGCGGATCCCGGTACGGCGCTGGCAGCGGCCCAGCGGATCGGGAGTTGGGGGAGTGGTGGATGCAACAGGATACGGTAGAAAACTGTAGGTCGTGTTGATTCCAAGGTGAGTGAGCCCCGGTAACACAACGGTCTCGTTACGGAAGTACTTTCGGAAGGTTGCCGAGAGGACGGAGGTGTACGGAACACCGTTGGGTTATACTGATCGATGCCAGACCATACAGCGGTTCCTGATTTTGCATTATCATGATCAAACCTGAAGCAATATGCAGTGCCCAGGATCAAGGTAGCCGCGAACTGCGCTGATAATTCATGAATTTGTAGGTCGGGCGGACGGGGATATCAGTTTTACTGCAGCAGACGCACAGTAGTGATCGACGATACGTCCTGTATCAGTTTATTATCTCAAAAGATAACATGAAGTTGAGCATGTATGTATGGACAGGGACCTGCATCGCAAGCTTGTTAATCAAGGTGCGCGAGAGTGGTACACATGGCATACCGGAGGCATACGGAGGAGACGGAGCCGAGAGACGGAGCACGATAGTCAGGAAGTTAGCCGAAACATGGTAGGCAGGCGCCCGCAACGGGAGTATGTAATAGTCGTACCGGGTGTGACATTATCCCTAAACTGTGATGTGCTTCTCTTGTGAGAAGAATAGCCCCCGCAACCCCATTTCCCCACGCAGTTCTTGAACCCCAGCCAGCTGCCCAGCCCCAAAAACGTAATTTAGATGGAGGCTCTGAGCGGAGAAACGGTCAGAAACGGACACTCGGATAATGTCGGAATCTTCAGACAGACGGTTTGAAAAGGTGAGAACCGGCAGAGGGGCGTGTATGTACATTCAAGGTGAGCATGAGGCCAATCACAGTCGCCGATCGTAAAATTCGAGTCATGTGGAGAAAGGCAGGGAATGCAGGTTCTGGTCTGGTCTGTACGTCACCCAGATCCCGGTAGAGGCTACCCACGGGAAGCTTTTTGTATTATCGTGACTTTCTGCTGTTTTGCCTGACAACTGATACTGACCGACGAGATGAGTTGCGGGGCGAAGCCGAAGAGGAGAAGAATCGAGTCCAAGGGTCAGTGAGACAGGTCACTAAGCCAGGCCCTGGGATTCTAGTTCAATAGATCGAAATTTTTTCAAGTCATGACTGATCTTGACTGGGCAACTGAAGTCATGTGCAGAGTCTGTTCTAAAAGTATCCCCAGGCTGGTGTTGAAAGGGGTAAGCGAGAGTGCCAGAGTCTAGAAGCCTCCACATTGTTCAGACCCGAACACCGACAATTCATCCGAGGTGACGGAAATAGAGTCCCAGTTAAATGTCGTGTGTTAGTTGGTGCCAGGCGCAAGACATGGTCAGACTTTGAGAAATTGAGAAGACGCAAACGATGATCGTGATCGAAGAACAGAAGTGAAGTGGAGGACTCATCTGCTGGTATTTTAAGGCAAGGTACTGCTCTAAGTTGCGAATTATAGGTCCCTTATATCAGCAGGTTGACAAAAGAAACCTGCCTTCCCTACTGTAATGCTTCAGTGCTGGAAGAGAAGCTAGGCAGGTGTAAGTTGACGATTCCCGATGGCGCCTGCAGGAGATCATTCAAGTTCTGGGGGGATAAGGGCAAGGTACAACTCTCGGGGTTTTCAGCGGTGGGAATACCTGACCCCAAACAATAAAACCTGTCATTGGTGAATCGCGGGGTAGACGCGACCCCAGGGTAACTTGGAAGGAAGGAATAATTGCAAGTGCAAGTGCTACCATATTGAATCTGTCATTTACAACCCGGTTCATTCTCACTTACGGATACACCATCAGCAAACAAGGCATGCTTTCATTCAATAACTTCAGCCTCCCTACGTATTAGCCACCCAATGTATCCTGCTTTGCCATGTATTGTGACTCTTCCGGGTTCGAAGCACATGCCAGTGCCAGCCCACAGCTGGAGATACACCAATCTTGCACTTATTTGCAGCTTGAATCCAGATACATGCAATATGCTCTCCATTCTCGCCTGCGGAGCCGTGGCGTTAACTTGATCCTTTTCTCTCCGTGCCGTATCCACAATCTCCCTGTTTGTTCCTGTCTGGTGACCAACGAGTTTCAGCAGCACAGACATCGTATACCGACGGGTTTGAGGTGAGGCTCGGTGTTGTCGCTCTTTTCTGCCTAGGTACCTCCCTCTTCTCCGCAATCTGGATCTCAGCCCTAGCGTGCTCACCTTGAGTTATCCCCCTTTTGCTCCTTACCGCTTCCCATCCCCAGAGGCAGCCTTGGCGAGCTTGTTTCTCCATGATCTGTTTTTGGTCTTTTCCTCAAATCTCATAGTCTGCTGACATGTATGGAAGAGAGACAGCACCGGTCAGCGTAAGCGTTACAGCACGTAACCCAATGGTTTTTATGCAGATTGGTTTCCCGGCTTTGCAGTCTTGGCTTTTTCTACCAGGCGGCCCAGGCCCCAGGGAGTAAGAAAACTTCTGACATCAAGCCAAGGTGCCAAAATTAGCTGGCCCAAGGTCTGCTGAAATGTACCAAACCTATCAAAGTCTTTTTGTCATTTAGGTCAGAGTCCCTAAGTTTTCTTGCCTCCCCTTGCCAAGATAAAGTACTTGACAATTAATCGCCAATGAGGTGTAACAATCGCCTTCAATGCCAACCCACCTGTACAACATGTACAGCTTTCCTTCGCCATCCACTACGAGCAGGCAGATGAACGAGTAAGGAAATATCATCATCTGTATTGCATGTACCAATCCAAAAGACAAACCAGCACCAACAAACCCCTTGTCCAATTGGGCGCACCCTCGCGATGAAGACCAACGAGGGTTGCAGGCTTCACTCCTAGTCCCGAAACCTAAAGGAATTCAATGTCCGAATACCTCGTCAACCTGAGACCTTCGAAGAGCTCATTGATAACTATCCCCGTACTGTCCCGATGA
The DNA here is from genome assembly GCF_013396195.1 of Fusarium tjaetaba. Taxonomy (NCBI): domain Eukaryota; kingdom Fungi; phylum Ascomycota; class Sordariomycetes; order Hypocreales; family Nectriaceae; genus Fusarium; species Fusarium tjaetaba. The sequence continues at coordinate 47,470 of NW_023501268.1, read as the reverse complement.
TAGTGAGATATGATGATAACTGCGACCCGGCCCTTGCTAGGAGTTACGAGCCAGCAAGGGCACGGTTATGTACGGTAGATGGCCCGGACCACAGAACATGTACAAGCATTCAAGATAATACAGGCATATGGGATTTCAGTTCGATATGGTTGTCAACATCGACGTCAACAGCGAGTCGTATAATTGGCCGACAGTACTGCATGCATTGCAAGCATGTACGTACCTAGATATATGCATGCATGCATGCAAAACGGGGTCTAGAAAGTATTCAATGTGTAATTGAAATGCAGCCGAGTCTCTTGTGCCGGAATATCGCGGGCCTCGCTCGTGTCGCTGTGGTATTTTAGTTCGGGGCCCTTCCTTGGGCTGGGACCGGCGATCATGACGACACATTTGCTGAAAATGCATCACGAACAAGACGATAGATAGCCTCACGACTCGGGCAGTAAGGAAAAGAGCTGGGAGATTTATTGTGAATTTAGCTGTGCAGTCTCTAGAACTCTGAGGCGGTTACATGTGAGATTTGGAGAATTTGCTGTAAGCCCGTATATAAGAATATCTGGAGGGAAAATACTCACTTACCTACTTTGTACATTGCCTACCTTGCGTTACAGTACTGTACAGTCATGGTTGCCATCACGGTCTCCTCCCTTTTACCCCTTTACCAACAACAACGTGACTATCAGCTGCTTGCTTGCCATTCAATCTTCACCACCACCTGAAGGAAAAGAGATCAACCGTCTTGGGGAAACACAGTGATCCTACCGTACCGTATCTTGCCGTCACGGTAACGTCAATTCGATACGCCCAGAAGTACTGGGCGAAGGCGCTATCCGCACGGCATCATCCACATCCACATCGAGGCCAGCAGCTTGAGCTCCAACCAAGGATTGGATCCTTTCGTCCATTTTTTTGTTTTTTTGCTACCCAGTAGTTTTGGTTATGTATTTTCCCCGTTACTGAACACCCTGAGCACCTAGACCACTGCTATCGTCGTTGTCGTCTTCCGGCATCTTCCTGGATTTGGGCCTTAGTCTTTAGTCTTCCCCGCCAAAACCTTGACGCTTTGCACGCACATTGTTCAAAGAGTTTGGACCGGGGTTGGGTTACGTTTCGTGACCCCCTCCGTCCCGCAATATCCCATCATTAGAGCTGGCTTCCAGATTGTGTCTTCGGGTACGGCCCCAAATTCAAGCCCAGGCCAAGGCCCAGGTGTCCTATCCCGTCACCTTGTACCAAGACCAAGAGGTCTCTTCCGGTATAATATCGTGCCCGTCACCTGCAACGCCTCGCCGGCTCCACTACGCGCTTGTCTCTGCCAGTCACAGCCTCACTCCCCATCCGTCCCCGTCCCTATCCATCCTCGGGTCTGACCCCGGCAAGCGGACGCTATCTATCTTGTGGAGGAGCACACCGCGAACCTCACACCCCAGGGCGTACACTACCAAATCTCGAGCTGCTCGTGAAGCTTTTATAAAAGCCATGAATGACCCCGTCAAAAGAAGTGCTTCTCTCTATTCAAATCAACTTCTCAAAGGTCCAAGCACACAGATCAAGGCTTCAGGAACCGGTTTATTCAAGAGTAAGTCTTGACCTTGTCCCTCCATTGATAGTTGAGCTGTCTTGTCATGATACCCTCACACGACTACTCCCCTCTGCCACTCTCCCAGTCTCTATGACGGTACACCAAACAAAACGGCTACCGTTGCACGAGTTTGAAGAAAAAAAAAAACATTACTGACTTTTTATCGCAGTGCTTCCCAACAACGTTAACAAGACCTCCCTCCACCCTACCGGTGTTACGTACGTTCCTCATGATACTTGATCAGTCACCCACGGACGGTTTCACTAACACGGGCTTTACAGTCCTCACCAGGAGCACACCGAGCTAGAACAAGAGCTTCACGACAAGGCTCACATCGATTATGACCGTGTCGCCATTGTAAGGAGCTCTCCAGTCAACAGCGAAATAGATTATCACTAACATGTGATTCCTCAGATTCCCAACCCTTCAGTCGCTGCCCTCTACGAGGATGCTCTTGTTTACGAGACCGGTACTGCTATCACCTCCAGCGGTGCCCTGACTGCCTACTCTGGCGCCAAGACTGGACGATCTCCCCTTGACAAGCGAATTGTCGAGGAGCCTTCTTCCAAGGACAACATCTGGTAAGCGATAACCCGGGTAGCGGCAACAGCGTTCCGTCTGTTGCGCAAATGAATCGTCATGAGCAGACAAACTAACAAGAGAACAATAGGTGGGGACCTGTCAACAAGCCCATGACTCCTGAGGTAAGAATTAAACCGGCATTTTCTTGATACATTCTACACGATCGGATCGTCTGTGACTGCTTGGCTGTGGCGTGGCATCAAGCTTGACTCTTGTTTCCTCCCGGCCCTGGGAACACCAGAAACCTTGCCTACATCACGAGCTTTACGCCCATAACCAAGACGAGACCCGCGCCGGAAGAGCATCTCCATTCCAGCGACTTCAATTGGCTTTCCCCCCGAGGATACCCGGAGCATGAGCGTCATGGCTTTGATGGCTTGTCCACTGGTGCTTATTCTCTTACCCAATTGCCTGGTCGCTGGTTGGTAGATGCTTGGCCGAGGACTTTGTCTAGCGGTTCATTGGCCTAGCGCTATTGGACCTGGTTCGCTTGTTCCCCTGGTCTTTCCGGGGATGGTCTAGAGAAGTTGAGGGAGGGTGTTAGGGTGTCATGGGGTCGGCAATCGCTGGGCCTTGACCCCGCAGAGCCCTCACACGCTCACCTTCCCCTCTGGCAATTGCTCACGGCTTCAGTCCGAGACACCAAGTTCCGTCCCCCGAAGTCTTCGGCCGTGACGAGCCCCTCTTTTCTCCCCGTCCACGATTTTTCCCGACACGGCTGCCCTTTACCATTTCTGGAAAGGCTGCCACCGTTTTTGTCATGTTCCCATGAATGATCTCATTGCACAGCTTCAGCTTTGGAATTAATGACTGACAATATTATCACTGCAGGTCTGGAAGATCAACCGAGAACGTGCTGTCGATTACCTCAACACACGAAGCCGTATCTATGTCATCGATGGTTTCGCCGGCTGGGACGAGAAGTACCGTATCCGAGTTCGAGTCATCTGCGCCCGTGCCTACCATGCTCTCTTCATGCGAAACATGCTTATCCGACCTTCACGAGAGGAGCTCAAGGACTTCCACCCCGACTACACCATCTACAATGCCGGCAAGTTCCCCGCCAACAGATACACCGAGGGTATGACATCTGGTACCTCCGTTGCCATCAACTTTGAGCAGAAGGAGATGGTCATCCTCGGTACTGAATACGCTGGTGAAATGAAGAAAGGAGTCTTCACTGTCCTCTTCTACGAGATGCCTATCAAGCACAACGTCCTCACCCTCCACTCCTCTGCCAACGAGGGCAAGAACGGCGATGTCACACTCTTCTTCGGTCTCTCCGGAACTGGCAAGACCACTCTCTCCGCCGACCCCAACCGAGCTCTCATTGGTGACGACGAGCACTGCTGGTCCGACAACGGTGTCTTCAACATCGAGGGAGGTTGCTACGCCAAGACCATTGGCCTGTCCGCCGAGAAGGAGCCTGATATCTTTGGCGCTATCCGATACGGTTCCGTCCTCGAGAACGTCGTCTTCGACCCTCTCACCCGTGAGGTCGACTACGACGATGCCACCCTCACTGAGAACACCCGATGTGCCTACCCCATCGAGTACATCTCCAACGCCAAAATTCCTTGCCTGTCTCCCAACTCCCCCTCCAACATCATCCTCCTCACATGCGACGCCCGCGGTGTCCTCCCCCCTATCTCCAAGCTCGACCGCAACCAGACCATGTTCCACTTCATCTCTGGTTACACCTCCAAGATGGCCGGTACTGAGGACGGCGTCACCGAGCCCCAGGCTACCTTCTCCAGCTGCTTCGCCCAGCCCTTCCTTGCTCTGCACCCCATGAAGTACGCCAAGATGCTTGCCGACAAGATTGAGACTCACAAGGCCAACGCCTGGCTCCTCAACACCGGTTGGGTCGGTGCCGGTTTTGCTCAGGGCGGCAAGCGATGCCCCCTCAAGTACACTCGTGCCATTCTCGATGCCATCCACTCTGGTGAACTTGCCAACGTCGAGTATGAGAACTATGAGGTCTTCAACCTCCAGGTTCCCAAGACCTGCCCTAACGTCCCCTCGGAGCTTCTCAACCCCTCCAAGGCCTGGACCGCTGGCGAGGATAGCTTCAAGAACGAGGTTGTCAAGCTGGGCAAGCTCTTCCGCGAGAACTTCACCAAGTACGAGAGCGAGGCCACCGAGGACGTTGTCAAGGCTGGTCCCGTTGTCTAAGAAGAGGAAGAATGAGAGAAAAAAAGAAGAAGAGGGAAGGCGATTTTTTTTGCGATTGGTCATGACAAATTCGAGCAACTGTTTATCATCTGGGACCGGCGTCATTACATGGCGGCCATCAACCGGCTGCCCTCATCTTTTTTAGTCCAAGGATTTCTTATATAGCACGAGATTGTGTGTGTAATGTGAGCATGAGCAAGGCTTTACGATTTCTGCAATAGAAAAGCATTTACCATTGATTTCTGACGTCCCTTGTATGTGTGGCGCGGCGACTTCAGAGAAGCTGAAGGATACTTATATTCCCCGCTGCTTAAAGTGAAGGCCAAACACAACACATTTTAACGTACGCAAAGGCATAGATAAAGCATCAAAGGTACCATTCAGCGAAATTCTGTGCATCTATCTACCTAGGAGATCTCCTAGAACAATCAGATCCGTCGAAACATCCTTTCAACAATGCTTTCTTTGGCGCCCCCTAGCAACTGCAAGCTGTGCTCATCATGTTCCAAAATTGCATGTCCGACGAAGTCGATAAAATCTTCCTTCGTAGCTTGACGACTTATCCGCTCAGGAGCTCAAATTTACCAAGCGGCAACGGGAGAAGCAGTGTCAGCGCCCCAAGCATCTCCAGCACCAGCCTTACCGCCGTCGTCCGCACCCCAAGCATCCCCTCCGCCAGTGTTGCCGTCATCACCACCAGCTCCCCAAGCATCCCCGCCAGCGGCATCGCCAGCATTGTTGCCAGCATCCTCTCCCCAGGCGCCGCCAGCGTCACCGGCCCCAGCGTAATCGTTGGGGTCGAAGTCAGAATCTGCCTCAAACTTCAGATTGTTGCGAGCTTCGCCCTCGGGAACATACTGCTGGAGGAAGTCAGGGATCTCCTGATTAGTCTCCAGGAGTGTTCGGGTGAGAACACTGGCCATGGGCTCATCACGCTCTGAAAGAAAAGACGTGGCCACACCGCGATGGCCGATGCGACCAGTTCGGCCTAGTCATGTTAGTGAGGGAGTTCTAGATAGAAGAGGATCATCTTACCAATCCGATGAGTGTACTCCTCGATGCCGCCGTAGTCGATGGATGGCATGTCGTAGTTGATGACATGCAGGACATTCTGCACGTCAATGCCACGGGCAGTCACTCCGGTAGCAATGAGAATGGGCGCGTTTCCAGAGCGGAAAGCCCGCATCGCGGCCTCTCGCTCCTGCTGGGTCCGATCACTGTGCATCGATGTGACCGGCAAATGCATGTTGAACAGAAAGTCGTCCAGGTTGTCAGCAGCCTGGCGACTGTTCACGAAAATGATGGTACGAATGCCATGCATTTCCTCAAGTAGCTTGACTAGAAGCTCCTTCTTTTGGGGGGCTTCGGCCTGCAGCACAATTTGCTTGATGTTGGAAGTTGTGCTTCCGGCACGGCCAACACGGAACCGAACATGAGAAGCCGCGAGATAGTTTTTGGCGAGGTCACGAGCGGCCTTGGGGAACGTGGCAGAGAAAAGGCTAAACTTGACGTTGCCCTCATCAAGTTCTGTTGCATGATTAGTTTCTGATCATCTGCGTATGCATATGGTTCTGCTTACCACCACCAGACAAGATTGGATTAAGCTCCTCGGCCCAGTCGTCATTCAGGAGTTCGTCGGCCTCATCAATCACCATGTAACGCAGGCGTCGCAGGGTCAAGACTCTAGGGCGTTGAATAAAGTCCACCAGGCGCCCGGGTGTTCCGATCAGGACATCGCATCCTTTCTGCAGAAGACAGGTCTGCTCCTTTACAGGAACACCCCCATAAACGACACCGGGACGTAGCATGGTACGGTAACAAAGCTTACGAGCTTCGTTGAAAATTTGGACCGCCAGTTCACGAGTGGGAACCACAATGAGCACAAGCGGCTCAGCAGTGACTTCATCAAGCCCCTCGCGGAAGGTCAAGGGGTTGGGACGAAACGCAGCAAGCTTCTTGGCCTTGCCCATGAGTTTGCTTAGAATGGGGATAAGGTACGCAGCAGTTTTGCCGGATCCTAAATGCAAATTAGTTATGCCGGTAAGCACCTCAGGGGCCACGCATACCTGTTTGCGCGATACCAATGACATCGTGTCCCATCAGGATAGAGGGAATAGTGAACTTTTGGATGGGTGTCGGGTTCTCATAGCCACAAAGCTCGATGTTCTCGAGCATGGCGGGATGGACACCAGCATCCTTGAAGGAGCCGATGGGGTCGATTTTGGTCGGACCCTCCTGCTGAACCTCAATGCTTTCAATTCTATGACAAGGTTAGATGGCAGGCAAGCTAGCATCACGTATCAACTTACTGAGAGAAGTCGAGTCCAACTCGGTCGTGGCGAGTAGTGGGATCTCCAAACAATTCGAGCTCGAGCTCGGGATACTTGGGACCGACATCACCGTACTCATCCTGCCAGGCATAGGCACGAGCGTTGCAACCCCACTGCTGATCACCGCCACCGGCAGTCATGGAGGAATAATCGATGGCCTGGGGCTCAGTCCATTTTCCCTGAGACGCATCGTAACCCTGAGTGCCAGGAGTTACGGATTGGTCATTCTGATCGGCGCTAGGGAGTGCTTCGCTCATGGCAGCGTTACCGAAAGTGTCCGCCATGGTGGTGTTTCTGTGAATGTATAGTTAGATGGATGTTTCAAAGATAATGGAACCTGCGGAATGGAGAATGAGAAATTGAACGACTGACTTCGGAGTTGGAAAGTCTCGAAACGAGAGAGGCTGGGTTCAGATAGGCAGGCCGAAACCAAATATAAACAACGTGCTTCAAGAAGGAAGGTCAGCCAAGTTCCAACTCGAGTTGAGGAATCGCGCGCAACGTGAGAAGCAGACAAGAAAATGCTGAAAGGTAAAATAGGCGTGAGGAGAAGAGAAGAGATAGCCCAAAACACGACAGGAGAGGGAGATGAAGAGGTAACAAGAGAAACATACCAGGTAACAACTTCGTGACAAAACAACAGAGACTGCAACTCTTTGCAGCTCTCTTGATGTTATAGTCGAAGAAGAAAAAGAGAGATATGACTCTTCTCAGGCGAGGGTGAGATGAGCAGCAGACCGAAAGTGAAGTCGAAATGCAGATGTGAAGAAGGAAGGTGGAGAAGGAAAAGAAGAGAAGAGGAGAGAGGTTGAGGAGTGGCTATTTGTACTTCTTTCTGCACCGACTGTGCGCGCTGTGAATCACGGGCTCCTCAGTAACCTAAGGCATCAGATGGAAGTGCCTGTAGCTTCTCTTCTTGTTTATCGTTCGAGGCAGGTGCCCGTGTCAGAGGGTAGCAGCTTGCCGGCCGGCTGCCACTGCCGTTGCCAATTTACCTTACTTCCTGCAAACTGAGGAACATAACGAATGGTACCTAATAAGATTGGAGGCTCAAGCTTTTAGAAGTAGAAATTGTTTCCGGTAAGCAAATACATAGAAGGGCCATTCTGTGAGTGTTCACTCTTGCTATTTCACGGTTTGGGGTTGGTTCAAATCTATAAAGCTCTGGTGTCAAGTTGTAGATTGACGTTTGACGAATTGAGGAACAATACTGATACCTAACTTTTCACGTTCACCTGATATATTGCTAGTGAAATCAATGGCCTTCATTTTGTTTTGGTGAATGTGACCTTACTTCTGCGTCTCTGCCATGAAATGCTTACAACATGGAAGTTATGCTTGTGCCATGAATACGTTGCTGTTCAGATAACAGCATTGCGACACAAGGAAGCGCTGGCATGTTGTATGCTTTAGGTTTTTAGGAAACTGCAGTGATACAGGACCAGAGAATAATAATTTTATCTCTATAAGATTATCACGTCTCCAAAGTTGGAGGAACTTGATGGGTTTGTTCTGAACACTCAAACACCAAATATTACGCAATCAGCATACTGTACTACTAAGATACCTCAGGGATGTAGTGACCCGTTTTGATAGATACCTTATTCTTTGATTGGCCCAGACGTGTTCAGACAAACAAGAAATCCGGATCTTGGTACTGTCACAAGTTACACAGCTCAATATAGACAAGTCTTGCTTGGGGTGATCACACAAAGTTATTACTCACAACTACTCTTAGCTCAGACAGTGTGGGCGACTATTTGCACGTAAGAAAACGGTTAATTTTATTATGAGATCAGCTTGAACCCTTCACCAGAGGCTCAGGAGATCCTGGGTATCCATTGCCGTCGAACTTTCATATTCGCCCATTCCATCTTGAAGAACTTTGTCGAGGCCAGCCGCCGCTCGACCAGTAGCACCACCCTCTTTTTTTGCTTGATCTGTACCCTTCAGCACTGCCTCCAAAAACCTTCGCTCAAATACTCGTTGTCTGGAATCCCGACTGGGATACATTTCCCCCTCTTCGTCTCGCCGAGTACCATAAAGATTGAGATATTCGAATGCATTCGAGTCTTGTGGGATTCGATATAAGTTGTCCCATATCTCTGACTCGTCCTCGGGAATCTCAGCTTCAGGCCGAAGACCAGCCCCCAAGAACCGTGATAACATGGCGATTTGTCGGGCATATGTGGAAGCATCTTTAGCCCGCAGACCAGATCTTGAGCCAGAAGACCATCCGGCTTTTGGGGTTGTTAATGCCCACCCCATCATGGCACAGAAACTGTTTAGGGTCTTTACCCAACCTCCAGGACATACGATCAAGTCGTTCTCTGCAACATCCAAAATCCATTCCATTACACCAAGAGAGTCGTTGCTGATGTCCGCCGAGAGGTGTGTCATACCCGCCCGGATAAACATGATGGCTTGCTCCACACTGTGTCTGACCTCTTCTGCGGGTAGCTCTCTGAAAAGCTTGAGAAGTTGGCTTCGAACTGGCGTCGAGCTATCTGAGATGAGTGGAAGCAGCTTGGCGAGAACCGCATGTGTTCCCACTGGATTGATAGGGGGTTCTGCTGAAAGCTGTGAGGTAAGATAGGCCAATGCTTCTCGTCTTTGTTTGTCTGACTTTGAAGAAGAGGCAAGTGAGAGATTATGTTTGAATTGTTGAACGACATCAGGTGCGACTGTTGAGAGTGACTGATGCCCCATCACAATAGCTAGGACCCATCAGCAAATTGAAGACGAACATACGCAAATCTCCTCACCCTTTGACTTGAAACTTGTATCTGTGAAATTGGACGCTTTTGGCTTATCCTTCCCCACCTTGAACTTCGGTTTCTACATCTTGTTGGTGAGTTGCACTTCAACATTTCAGAGGTAGTGATTGAAAGCATACCTGGAAGTCCTTTTGCTTCTCGCGCTTCTTCTTGTTGCTGGAACCCATGATGTCGGTTTGTCGAGACCACTATGACAGATGTATAGAAATACAGCACAATGTCAGGTCAACCACAGGATAATCTTTGTTATACGGAGTACTGAGGTTTAGATTCTTTGATCTTCAACTGATAAGATCTACTTTCCCTGTTGGGATTCTAAAATTTTGGCGGTGTCGGGTGGCAGAACCTCCGTCGTGCCCCGCGGCGTCACCTTAACGCGAGGTCCGACCACGCTAGATCAACACATCGCGGCAACCAGCGGTATCAAACGTCGCCATATTCAGCTATCATAACAGAATGACTGAATCTGCATTGGTATGCTGCGAAAAGAGTCTTGAAATATCGCGCGAAGCTAATAAACGGACAGTCTAATGGCCATGATGCCCTTGAGGAGAAGCTCGGCCGATTGTCAAAGAAACCTGGTGTTAAAGCCAGCATCATTCTTGACCGAACCACCGGCGCTATCCTGAAAACTAGCGGGCAAATCGACGCTCTCCAGACCTCTAAGACGCGAACCACATCTACTGCAACATCGTTTTCCAATGAAGGTCCTGCACTAGAGGAGAGCGAAACGAAAGGAGTCGAGCAATTCGCCGCGAACGTCTGGAACTATGTGAATAGCTCCGGAAGCTTGGTTCAGGAGCTGGATGGCGAAGTGAGGATCACCACAGGCGTCACAGGCTCACTGCTAACAATCAGTAGGATGAGCTGAAGCTTCTCCGCTTACGAACAAGGAAGCAAGAATTGGTCATTGTACCCGATCCCAAGTATTTACTCGTGGTTGTGCATGACACGCCTCCAGCTTGAGCTACGAAACACGCTTATCTAAGTCTTACCAATGTCTGGGCGTCCCAGATCTCCCACTTACCGACTTCCGCTGAAGGGCTAGGGAGCGGTTTGCCTTGATTCGAGAAAGATGTTCTGTTTCATCGACTGATCAACTGGGAGTGCGACGGGCCGTGGAATCGACAAGATGCAGGGGATTATTACTGGTGTGTTGCATTCGGGATGGTCTTGAGTAAGGCAAGACATCTTGAACGAATTACGATTGAAACACATGGGCTGGAGGAAGCGCAGGCATCTCTGCCATGCCGCGAAGGGAAGAAAGAACAAGAGAAGCATATCAACATGGGGTTAAAGGGCTGGAGTCTGCGCCCTCGCGGCTATCCCGTTACCCGATTTCCTTTTACTGTGCTTCCCGTCACTACGGGACTATCACGGGGTCCGCGCGCTGCCCAATGTCCGGCATAGACAATTGGGATGGGAAAGGCAAATAAATCCGCCGCTGTAGGTAGCCGCGTGTTTCGAAGGTTTAATGGGTCGAACAATTACAGCTGGATTGCGCCCCTTGTTTCATAAAGGGCCCCATTGACGACGAAAATGGTGGTGGCCGGAGTGGAAACGCTAGGAGCCGTTGGAAAAGCGCACGGAAAGGCCTCATGGTGGCCATGACAATTGAGGATCACACATAGATATCGGCTACCAACACAATTGAGCAGCATTTCCGATCCAAACTTGTAACGGACAAAGTTGCGAATGTGAGCTTCTTCTGCTTGGTCAGTACCGAACAAGGTTCATACGGGTCAGCGCAGGAAAGACGGAACGCACGTACAAAATACATACAAACGCGCGCACGTCCTTATCCTTGGCCAGTATCCGTATGCGGATAACGAAAACGCTCAACAACCAGGGTTACATACATAAGTACTCTGACTTGGAAGAAGGTTGTAAGAACTGCAGGGCTGATACATGGTCAAAGGCAAACACGTCAAGTATCGATCATATGTCTGATCCCAAAAAGTCCGAGGTCTCAGATTATCAGAACTAATGTTGCTGACCGAGCGCGATACATGTCGATCTAAGGTTCCGATATGATTTGTACTATTTTCGGCAAGATGACATTCCGAAACTAACAAGGGATTTTCAACTTGACCGTTTGTTCACCTTGGAAGGCTTATTTACACCTTGTCTTGTCTTGTGACTTTCGCTTTTACGATTCCAGGTCTTTGCCGAAGCGGCGAATTCTCCCTGGTTCGCTTCTCGCAACGGCGGTTTCGAAACACGTCGTCTTACCCCCTCCACTTTTATACATTGGCTTCCGCTAGAGAGGCCCACAAACTCCCGCAACTTCCAGCATCAGGATTCTCGAGCTTGAGGCTAAAACGGCCTCCCTCCGGATGACAGGAAATGAACCCTGGCGATAACATCGAACAGTAGCTGTTCATATACACACCTGCCTTGTTACATAATGAGCTCTATAGTCGGGTCTTGACGCACATCACAAGGGCTGAGCATAACTTTTCTTAGCATGTTTCCCATGTAACACACACTAGTGAGTTTAATTTGATGTTTGCCAACATTCGTACGGCAGACAAACTCTGGCATGATTGATAGATTGCGTCCAGCTTCTCTTGCAAGGATCAATGCTTGCCCACGTATGCTGGGGGCCTTTGAAACCTCTGTTCTAACCATTGGGTATTCCGCACTCCGCTGCTCTGTAAGACTGGAGCGTGCAGTATGTACTCTACTGTACCATACAGTATGTATATAGACCGGGTCCTGGGTGTTATGCCGGCTCCCATATTGGATTCGGACCTGTATCTACTCACATCGATTCGAATCGCAGATCTTCCGTTTTACCCATATTACCCAGGCTTGGTACAGACAGCAATCCACGATCGTCCAGGTTGGTTCAAGGCCCACGCTCCCAAGGCCTCCTGGATATCCACGCGTGGGGACAGCTGTATGTTGCACGAACAAGAAAAGAAGCGGACACAAGAGAGACTCGGGAGAGAGGGGATTATATCTGCTGCGCGGGATTGTGCACCAATGACCTGAGACAGCCGTTGAACTCCTGGAAAGGGAAAGCATTGTGTGCTTAGCATATTCATACGTACGTACGTGGATCAACCAACAAAGGCCTATATTTGTATAGCAATACGGGTGCAATGACAGCAATGGATCCATTCTGTTCTCCGCCGAGTCATCTTTTTGAATCTCGAGTCCCCTTTCGTATTCCAATACAAATGCCTGGGGAGTTGTTGAAAGCTGGATGTTCTGGTGCCAGTTCAGACCGCAGACCAACAACCCACGCAACTCAGACAAAGGAGCACCTAACTGACTGACGGAGGCAGTAGTGAGGGATACCCATCAATCCAACAAGAAGCTGTTGCTTCATACCCTGTCTCCTTTATCAGGAGTGGGCTTGATGGTGCTTGTATCCAGGCCGACCTGCCCACGATCAAAGAGATCAATCTGATCCCTCGGCGGCGGATGCCCGCATTGCGTCGATACTAACGTGGTTCGCACTTACATGGAAGACCTGCGATCCATCGCAACAAGATCGCAGTATGCCATTGAGCAAACCAAGGCCGTCTCCACGGTCAACTGCCACGAACAGTTTCAGCGACACCGCCGACAAAACAGGGACAAAATTGACTGATGAGAATAAGGATGCGCCGTCGCAAAAGCGACATGAACGGCAAAAGTCCCGGGCACTACTACTACCCCAGAGCCTGAACGGCGCCACATCTACTGCCACCACCAGCACAATACCGGCCAAATCTCCAATTGCTGATAGATATGCCCAAAACGAAAACGACGAGAACGAACCCATTGACGATTCTGGGGTCATTGGTGCACCTGCACCAACCGGGGGTCGTTTTACAAGGCCAGACTATCTACTCCATGATTTACTTACACGAGCCAAGAACCGTGTAAGAGATCGAACTGGACGAGAGCGAGACAAGGAAAAGGAAAAGGGCAACGGAGATGTAAGTCAAGATTTTGATAAGTCATTTATTTACTGGAATTATTCCTGACGAGACACCCACCCACAATCTCCATTTCCATCATACATAACTGCAAGTCATCCATTCATTCCCTGATCAGTGCGCACTCTGAGAGACAATGGAAGATCAGACCACTGCTCAGCCCAGCCCAGGCCAGCCAACCACTGTCGCGTGCTAGGGCGATCTTCTCTCAGGTCATGCGATTGCCGTTCAGGGCCCTGAATTGGCCCCTCAATGGGCTCAGTTCGGGGGCGCCTTTGACCGATGGTATTATCCGGCCTAGAGATGTCATGATGGTCCAATGTCCGGTCATTCATTTTTTCCCCTTTAAGCACTACCTACTATACTTATATTTTAGTTTCTTGTGACCTTGTCTGATCCCTCAATTGCTACCCTCCACCTCCGTACTGCACTTCGCTATACTTCTGTCTCAGAACTAATTGCTCCCTTCACTGCAAACAGACAACTTCAACTGTTACAAGTCCAACCAAAGCCTTCTCTTCCTCCCCGCATTCTCCTCCGCCACGCGCCGCTCCTCCTGACCGAGGCTTCCGTCGTAAAGCCCCACCTCGAGCTTCTATAGGTAGATCTCAAGGTACTAAGACGTCTTCATCGTCACAGTCGCCGTCACACTCACCACCACGGGCTCTCACTTCCCCGCGTTCACCACCAGACCAGAACAAGCCTCTTCCTCCTCCACCTCCTCTGCCGAACTCGGGTGCCTTGTCCGACAAGGAAAATGCCACTTCTCCTCCGCCCAAGCCCGTCTTGAAGCTGAAGAGAATCATGTCTACTCTTACCGACTCAGAGATCGAGAAGCTCTTCTCTGGAGCCCCCCAGTACTTTGCCCGTAGCGAGGGGCACTGTTCCGGCGCCCCCAATCCCAGCGTCGCATTTCCCTTTGATGAGGCATTGGAGATTCGCGACCTCACTGATCATGTCCAAATTGAAGATAGAGCTTGGAGTGGCCTTACAGCGTGGCCTCATCTAACTCGAGATCTCAATCAGGATGCCGCTGCCCGGGCACAGGCCGTTGACTCTCGCAAGGCCCATTTCTTCATCCGCTGTCGGGAACGTCCCAACATGCTGAGCATGCAAGGTCTCGAGAAGGGTACCATGGGCTTCTCAGCTGCCCTCGAACTCGCCGTTGGCGACGCCCTCGAAGAAGAGCAGTTCGGTTTTGACAGCGTTGGCAAAAAGGCCCATGCCATTGTTGAGGCACGTGAGCGCATGCTTTCCTCTCTGGGCTACCTGCGTCGTCTCCCTGAGACAGAACTGCTGGACCGTCTCAAGCGAAACGCCGAGCTATACCGGGTCAATGATCTGAGGAAGAAAACTTCCGTCCAGACTTATCAGGATCTCTTCCACACTTTTATGCGGCCGTGCAATTCCGTTGTCGATAAGCGCGACCACTATAGCTTGACCAACCAGATTAATGCCTTGATCAAGTGTCTTGGCACCGCCAATGTTTGGTTTGACTTCACCCATGTCGAATGGAGGATCAGATTGGGTCAGATTCTTTGGGGAGGTGAAGACAATGATGAACTTGAGGATACTTCTTCCATCCACGACGCTAGTAGTGCCAGCGAACGGGCCGAGGAGAAGTATTGGCTTCTCTTGCAGATTCTTGTTGCGACCGAACTCCTCATCCGCTTGGATGCCATCACCGAGGGTGAAGAATATGGAGTCGAAGCTTTCCGACCTGTAGATGTTGTTCACTTCGAAAGAGCCGCCACTCCCATGGTGAAGTGGTCGCTTCATCTTGCCAGGAGCTGGCTCGACAATATCGAGATTGAGAAAGTCAAGGAGGATCCACCAAGCAACGCTTCCGAGACAAAGGGAACAGCTACTCCTCCACCTGCGACCGGCTGGCTAGGCGCACTCTTCAGTAAATTTATCGTCCGCCAACATCATGAAGACAAGACGACAGCAAGCCATACCTACACTATTAAAGGTCGCAACCCACAACAACAGGTCGATGGGCTTACTCACTTTGCCAAGAAGCTACTCTGGCCCAACATCGACACATACGAGGGACTCATCGCGAAGAACGCTCGCCAATCGATTATTAATTCCGTGCCGAAGCCTGCTCCTACGGTGGCCTCTGAGAGATCATCAAAGTCTTCTGAGTCGAACGGATCTAAGCGGGGACTTTACTTTGGTGCCTGGGACCGTCCTGGTAGTCAGAAGGACAAGACTCGACCACAGCGAAGAAAGCTTGCAGCGGCACTTCACCCCTCCGGATGGCTTTCGAAATCATATATCTATGGTCTGGTACTCCCTGGAGATGGAATGTGCCATTTCCTGATGGCAACGCTTCTCGAGAACGATAGCAAAGCCATGGAGCGTTTGGGCTCGTTCGCTAATCTGTGTGGGGGGTTTGTATATTCTGGCAAGAGCTTTTGGAGCACGTCATGCATCGTAGGCCGAGTTATTGCAGCAGGTCAGGGATCAGCCGAGTGTATGGGATGGGTTTCCAGCGACATTCTTCCCCTGGGCATAGATGAAGGTTGGGTGAACATTGAAGTAGAAGAAGTGGCTGGTAGGTTGTTTTATATCGTGTGAGAGGAGCATTGAGCTAACAGACAGAAGAGGACAAGGCCCACCTGGGCAAGAAAGCGAGACTTTGGGCAAAGAAGCGAGTTGAACGAGAATCATCCATCCTCGGAGATGCCGATGAATATTCTGTGTTCCCTGCCGACTTTATCATTCCCCACGAGAACAACTACTCTACGCCGCCGCCGTTGATCAGCGTTACTTTGCGATCGCTTGAGCTTCTTTCTCCGGCCAACTCAATTCAGTCCACGCCCTTCACTAAGCTGACACCCGGTGCGAGTGTGAACAACAAGGAACCTGAGTTGTTATCATTCCCAGCCAATGTCAACTTTGCTGTGTCGATTGACGGATTTACGGCCGAGAACTTCTCATTCTCCCTATCCTATGACATTAACTTTGTCACGGCGCACCCCTGCTCGCCTTCTCATCGTGTCCGATTTGTTAAGTCGCCGTCAAGTCCGACAATCCAGCAGATCGATGTGTCCGGGTCAGATACATTTGGGCAAGGTTCTCGGCCTGCTCATAGAACAGGTAAGGTCAAGTGGTTTCTGGTCATTGCCTCACAGCTAACTCTAGTCAGGCCACCCATTACACAAATATTATAATTACACGGTTATTCATATTTCGGAGCTTCTAAAGCGGCAGCATGCTCCCCTGTCGGAGCTTCTGGCTGTTCCTCCAACTCACCGTCGCTCTCCTTCACGCATGGGCAGCGAACGAGTGCTTGTTATTGATTGTATCACCAACTTGTCCGAGGTTCCTCAATCTCCCACGATTGAGAGACTTACCTCAAAGTATAATATTGTTCAGCGAAGAGGTAGTTTCCCTGCTGCGGAACAGATGCATTTCGAGTCCAGAAAACGTCAGTTTGGCTCCGACATGGAGATCCTGGTTCGTGCTCTTTGCGCTCAAAAGGGCTGGAACGCCATCATCAGTCGACGAAAGCGAGGATGTCTGGCTTGTGCTATTCGTGAAGCTGGCGCATTACAGTGGAAGGTCATCATTAGGGTGGAGTAGGAAAAGCTCGCCTACGTTGCAGCGAGCGTATGATTTGGCGTTTATGTCGTGGGAGTATGCTGTGTTGGTGAAATGGGTACAAGGTTAAGTCAAGTCTTTGTCTTTGTTTTGGTTGTCATGATACATGTCTAGTACGCTGGATGACCTGGGAGGATACCCGTTATGTATATATACACGAAAGAGATGTCTGACTTCATTCATTCTAATTTCTGCCTCTGGGTATAGCCGCTGTTGAAGAGCTTCTATAATGTGAATATTTATGTTTTACTGTTAATAAGTGATTCTTTGATCAGGCATAAGAAGCCATTTCCTATTTAGGTAGGTCATCTCTACGCCACGCTACCCCACCCAAGGAAGCGCCACAACCCAACTCAAGCCTCCACCCCGAGACGACAGGTCGCGCGAGCTCATCGGTAATTGCGACAACCATTGAACAACCGTCACTACTCCTCATTCACAGCTGCAAATATGTCGCCTACCAAGGACCCCAGAAGAGCTGACCTGAGTACGATTGCCCTCTAACTCCTAGTATCAGTCAATCGCCTTGCGCACGAAGCACAATTCGATCACCATCATTGCGACTTGAAGCTAACTGCGTGACAGTCGTCCCTTACCAAGAGCCCAAGGGCTCAGGTGACTCGACCGATCTCTCCTCAACGATGTCTACCACCCTGCCAATGGCTGCTATGTTTACGCGCAACAAAATGGTTGGATGGTACGTTTGCCGAACGAGCCTTGAGGATGCGGAGATGTGGCGCGATGCGATGCGAATCGAATCGAAGCGAGATATGATTTGCGGCTGAGTTGCTAACGAGACTTGGTAATAGGGCATCGGTTGTTTTCTCTATCCAGAGTTGGCTCGGCGAGAGCGAGGACTCGAAGAAGAACTCCACCACTCCTGGATACTTCTCCGTTGGCATGTCCAGTAAGACCACCCCTATATCGTTCGAGAATCTCGAGAATATGTGCTAACAGGACGTAGTTATGGCTCTTGCTGTTACTTACCTCCCTATGTTCCTCCCTCCCGTCGGTGGTAAGCAGGCCTCTGGCACCGAGGCCCCTGCTCCTGTCCCTCTGGCATAGTAAGCGAAGAGGGCGGACTGTATTTAACGGGAGAACTTGTGGAAGAAGAAATCACCTTTAATTGTTGCTGAGCGTTATGATTTTCAAGGTTCCAAATTGATCCGTACTCTGGGCGGGAATTGATGGACAGGATATCTGTATTATGAGTTCTTATAAGAATGAACGAGCTTTCAAGTCTGAAGAGTTCTGCGTCCTTTAACCCCCATTCTCACAATGGCTCATTATCTCCTCCTCGGGGAGCAAGAAAATGTCAGACCTCAATAAAGTGTGTCAAAATAAACTCCGAAAAGGTATCCTAGGTCTATAATAAACTCATCTGGACCTTGTGCTGAGTTGCCTAAGTATTTTTGTCACTTAGGATCAAGTTCCATTTCTTTCCTCCATGATGGATGTTGTTGCTGATGACTTCAATGGAAGCTTGAGACCTGGCTTGCATAAAATGCATAAGATTATTTATGAAGTCAGCCCAATGACAGTTGAAGGAAAAAGGGGACCTGCAGTAACTACCGCGGGGCTAAGGTACCTGCTTCACAGTGCTTTACGCGGGCCACGTAGAGAGGGGTTGTGCGCTAGTGACATAAATATCAGACATACCATCCCCCAAAGCTTGGACTATTCAAGACTCATTATTATGACACCCTCAATCCGTTGCTGGGGCAATTCATTATGTCATTTTTGGACGATACCAAAACGATACACTCATGCAAAGTCCCTTGTACTCAACGGCTTCACCAAGCTGCACATACCCTCACGACGACACTCACCGCCCGGCGTATGAATGAAGTACCCCGACGACCTTTCAACCCGGTCGCCTAATAAACATATCAATAAACCAAAGCCCGGTGGTCGTTTTGCATTTAAACCACAAACGACCCTCTCATCAAAACAACAACCTGACTTCTCCAAACTTGCCCCACGCCATACACATACGCATGCGCATGCACATTCCAAGACACGTCTCAGCGATTCTACTGCTCTTCGAGACCTCGGCGCCATGGTCAACGAACGGGCGCCTCCCAAGGTGCCTCTGAACTCCATCATTCCGAATGGAGAAAACACATCTCGCGAGTTGTCTCCCGACGATGATATCACTGCCCTTGTCCGTGGTATGAGCTCGCTCAAAGGCAAAGTTCGGGGAGACATGAGCGACCCCTTCAATCCCGCCGCCGCAACCAACACGCCCACATTCGGTCATCCTACCAAGATGATGTCCTCTCGTAAGCAGAGAGCAGACCCTTTCATACGGCAGAAGACACGACCGGAACACCACCTCGATAGTCGAAGCAGCAACAGCAACAGCAACAGCAACAGCAACAGCAACAGCAACAGCAACAGCAACAGCAACAACGGCGCTAAAATCACAGGCCCTCGAGGCCCGGTTTACCAGGATCGAAGACCACCACCAATGCCCATGTTCAGTTCAGGTGCACCCTCTGCACCACCAGTTGCATCCTCATATGCGCCCGCAAGACATTACGGCGAGGAGACTTTCTACACAGATCCTGCCAAGGCGAGTGCTGATTTGAAGGCTTTGCTCGAGGGTGGCATGGAGGAGGGCGAAGAGGAGGGCGGGGAACAGAGCCAAGCTGATGGCGAAAAGAAATCAGAAGATCCCAAGGATCCCAAAGACGGTACAGTGGATGGCCTCAAGGTCAAGCTACTACCTCACCAGGTCGAAGGAGTTGAGTGGATGCGAGGGCGAGAACTTGGCCCTGTGAAGCGAGGAAAAGTCCCCAAAGGAGGCATCCTCGCCGACGACATGGGTCTTGGAAAGACTCTTCAGACCATTTCACTCATCCTCACCAACCAGAAGCCAGCCAAGGACGCTCCTGGATGGAAGAAGCACTTTGAGAAGATCGAAAAGACAACCTTGGTGGTGGCGCCACTTGCTTTGATTCGACAATGGGAACACGAAATTAATGATAAAGTGGAAAAGACCCATGGTCTCAAAGTCTGCGTACATCATGGACCGAACCGTACGAAGCGATTTAAGGAGCTCGCTCTCTACGATGTTGTCATCACAACTTATCAGATCCTGGTTTCTGAACATGGCAATTCCTCAGATGCCGAGAATGGATTGAAGGCAGGATGCTTTGGCTTGCACTGGTGGCGAGTCGTTCTCGACGAAGCCCATACAGTCAAGAATCGCAATGCAAAGGCAACCAAGGCCTGCTACGCCCTAAACTCCGAATATCGATGGTGTCTATCTGGTACGCCTATGCAGAACAACCTCGACGAGCTCCAGTCCCTCGTCAAATTTCTCCGCATTCGACCCTACGACGATCTCAAGGAGTGGAAAGAGCATATTGATCTACCCCTGAAAAATGGCCGCGGTCACATCGCCATCCGCAGACTGCACAGTCTTCTCCGATGCTTCATGAAGCGAAGAACCAAAGAAATCCTCAAGGAAGCTGGAGCGCTTAACCCTGGTGGTAAGCCTTCCGCCGAGGGCGAGGGGTCCTCAACAGGCTTCAAGGTCACCGAGCGAAAGGTTGTTACTATATCGACTGCATTGTCACCTGCAGAGCGCAAGTTCTACGATCGGTTAGCTGCTCGAGCAGACCGAAGTATCGAGCAGATGATGCAAGGCAAAGTCAACTATGCTAACGCTTTGACTCTGCTACTCCGCCTACGCCAAGCCTGCAATCATCCCAAGCTGGTTGAGGGCAAGCTGGAGAAGGACAAAGACGCAATGTCGACAGACGCTACCCAGAAGACCCAGGATACGGACATTGATGCCATGGCTGACATGTTCGCCGGTATGGGCATCGTTTCCAAAGACTGTAATATTTGCGGGCGAGGCTTGAGTGCCGAAGACAACAAGTCAGGCAAAGACATCTGCTCTGACTGCTACGATGACCTAGCATATTTTAACAACCACGAAAGGCCAGAGCGGTCAGAGCGACCCAAGAAGCCCAAGAAGCCCAAGGATAAGAGCAGGAAGAAGGACAAGAAGAAGGAAACTGTTGACGAAAAAGTCATTGACAGGCAAATTGTCGAGGTTGATGACGATGAAGATGACGACGAGTCTCCTGAGAAGACTTCAGGGCGACCTCGTCACCGAAATACGGTAGTTGACAGTGATGATGAGGACGCAGAGTCCCCAAAGAAGACAGCTCGCCAGCCTCGGAATCGCAACGCCATCGTTGACAGCGATGATGAGGAAGAAGAGGCCGAAGGCTCATGGCTTGTACCCGAGGACCAGCAGGGCTCCATACATTTGGGTAAGGCTGGTGGTGAAGAAGATGAGAATGCTGAGGGCGGAGGCGACTGGATTGGCTCCGATGACTCAGAAGATGAAGAGAGTAAGGTTGAGGACAAGAGCAACCTAAGCAGCTTCATCGAAAACGACGAGAGCAAGGGGGACGTGGCTTCTGACTCTGATGACTCTTTAGCGTCATTGACAGATATCACAAAGCGCATGGCTGCCCAGACGCTGGACGATGGACCGCCTCACGCAGCTGACACCACAAACGCAGGCACAGATGCTGATACTACGGCGGCCGATACCACCGCTGCTGATACAACAGCTGTTTCTGGGTCCTCAGCTTCAGATTCGGGATCTGACTCTGGCTCTGACTCTGACTCTGACGAATCAGATGTCTCGTCTGAAGAAGACGACAGCATTTTCTATCCATCCCGCGATGCCAACTCCCCTCAAGTTCTTGCTTCTTCCAAGATTCGAGAGCTCATCAAGATTCTTCAGGGTGAAGTCAAGGAACACAAGTTCATTGTCTTCTCTCAGTTCACTTCGATGCTTGATCTCGTTGAGCCCTTCTTCCGCAAGGAACGATTCCGCTTTGTCCGTTACGATGGCAGCATGAAGAACGATCAACGCGAAGAAAGTCTGCGAAAGTTAAGGGGCGATCCTCAGACCCGCATCCTGCTGTGTAGTTTGAAGTGCGGTAGTTTAGGACTCAACCTCACGGCAGCGACCCGAGTTGTCATCCTCGAGCCCTTCTGGAACCCAGTATGTTCTCCTATTCTTAATCCCTTGTCATATCACGATGCTAACTTCTTTGCTAGTTCGTCGAAGAACAGGCAATTGATCGTGTCCATCGTCTGACCCAGACAGTCGATGTGATCATTTACAAGCTCACAGTCGCTCAAACTGTCGAGGAACGTATCCTTGAGCTACAGGAGAAGAAGCGCGAACTGGCTGAGCAGGCCATCGAGGGTGGCATGCGTAAGGAGGCTCTCAAGCTCGGTATCAATGAGATCATCAACCTCTTCAAGCCAGGATCTTCGGAGAACCCAGTTGTTATTGGCGCTGATCCCTCCGCTGTCGGCAACGAGAGCTTTAATGGCAACGAGCGTAGAACTGCGGCTTCATCGCAGAGACGGCCTGGGCGGCCTAGAAAGGAAGAGAGTGAAGTGTATGGTCGACGATGGTGAAGTAATTGCTTGTTGTAGATCGACGATGAGATTGGCCATGGTTGGAAAAGGTGTTCAAGAAGGCTCAGGATTTATGACATGGCGCAATGAATTATTATGGTTTTGGCATTAACGATATTGTTTGTTTACTCACATGTCCTGACCAGATAACTGATCGGGCAATATTATCTACTATTTTTAACCAACTGATCTGCTCATAGCTCATGAGAATTATGTTCATCCCGTGCCTTATTGCACTCCAGCTGAGGCATACATGTTATGGCCTGGCACCCAGCATGTAGCTTCAGTCTTTCCATCTCTTCCAATCTCTATGGCTCTCATCTACATGTTTGTGAGAATATTGCCGAGACCCTTGAGCTTTCTCAAGGGAGCTCCATATCCCAGCTCCACAACACCATGTGTGAACTTCCAGCTATCGGGCTGGCTCTTGATAGGGTACTGCACTGGGGGAGGGATACCAGTGCGGATGCCCAGCCAGCCGAAGCGATCCTCGCAAATGGATTTCATGTTGCAGAGTCCGCGTAGACCCTCTTCGCCTGCAAAGCGGCCGTAACCAGAGCCACCAACACCACCAAAGGGCAACTGGACGGCGTAGTAGACGGCGAAGTCATTGACAGCGACCATGCCAGCGCGGAGGCCCTTGACGATGGGCTGCAAGTTGGGATCACGCTCGGAACCGTGAACAGAGGCACCGAGGCCAAAGTTGGGGGCGTTAGCAATGGCGAGGATATCTTCAGGGGATGATGACTTGGCGCGGAGGAGAGTAAGAACAGGAGCAAAGCACTCATTTTGTGCAATACGCATGTCGGGGGTGACGTCGGCGAGGAAAGTTGGCTGGAAATAGTGACCAGTGGGATATTCGGGATGGTTGTAGCGTTTGCCACCAGCAAGGAGACGGGCTCCTTGGGCAACAGCCTCAGCGATGAGTTCCTCAAGGCGGTCAAAGGAAGCATCAGAGATCATGGCACCGACATCGGCCTCAGGGCCCAGACGTAAGGCGTTGACACGAGGAGCAAGCATTTCGACAAGCTTATCATGGATTGCACGAGGGGCAATGACTCTCTCGATACCAATACAGTTCTGGCCAGCGGCTTGGAAGGTTCCACGAAGAATGACTTCGGCGATGCGTTTGAGGTCTCGAGAAGCAGAATCGAGAATAATGAAGGGATCCTTACCACCAAGCTCTGCGACAACAGGAGTAAGGCTCTTGGCCGCGCTAGCAGCAACATGATGGGCGACAGACTGAGAACCGATGAAGGTGATGTGGCTGATGCCAGGATGTGAAGTAAGATGTCCGGCGGTTTGAGGCCAGCACACGACTGTCTGAACAAGCTGAGGATCATGACCATGGGCAACGAGAGCGCCACGAGCGATGTTGGTGAAGTACTGGCTAGACCAAGCAGTCTGCTCAGAAACCTTGACAAGAATACCGTTTCCAGAGAAGAGGGCGCTGATGACGGGACCGATGAAGTTGTGGAATGGATAGTTCCAGCTGACAAGAGCAGCAACAACACCAAGAGGTTCATAGTGGACAGTGTTGCGCTTGTACATCATGAGAAAGTTGGTAGGACGACGAGACGGGCGTAGTGCAGCTTCACCATGGTCGAGAGTCCACTTGAGCTTCTCAGCTGTGACAAGGATCTCTCCCAGCTGAGCATCCACCATAGTCTTTCCACTGTCCAAGCAAGCAATCTTGACAATGTCCTCAGCATTGTCGAGGACGTGCTGCAGCAGCGAGCGCAACACAGCCCGGCGTTCCTCGAAGGTTGTCTCAGCCCATACCTTCTGGGCAGCCGCGGCGGCGACAACAGCTCGATCGATAGCAGCAGGTGTAGAAGGGTTGATTTGTCCTAGGAACTGGCCAGTAGCTGGTGCATAGCATTGAACGGCTGAGCTGCCAGAGACCCTGACTGAAGGGGCGTCGACGGTGGAGTAAGGCTCGGGGATCTTGGGCGCGGGAACAGTAAACTTGCGAGGACGGCCGGTGGCTGCTCTGATAGAGGCTGTAGCGATAGCGTTTGTGAGGCGAAGGATTAGAGTTGCAACGACAATGGCAGCAACCGTCCCAACGGCAGAGACTGTAGATTGCCTGTGAAGAGTGAATTAGCTTATAGGTCAAGGTCAATGGGCTCCCTGCTAAAGTAAAGCGTGGGTAATACAACGTACGAGATGTTGTGCTCTGCAGCAAACTCATTGCACCTCCGCCAGGCGGTAAGGAGCAATGGTTCTTGTTCCTGATTCTCCATTGCAGATTCCGACAAGATCAATTTGTCTTTTCTGCAGAAATTGTACGTCCCCTTTGTATCATGCGACAACTGGAGATGGTTCAAGTTGGATGGTGGGCGTGTTATTTAAAGTGGGAGCTGGAGTCTGAAGTCCCCTTCTTCGGTACGTACCGTAGCTTCAGGGACCTTCCAAGTTCCATTCACTCACTGTTCCTGCCAAGCCTTGACCGCCGAGGGAAACGATCCACCGTATTCGTACTCGCCCGGCCCTGAATGTGACTGTGAGGCTCATCAACTCGAACCATAAAGCAACATAAGACCACCCATACTGAGTTACAAAGAATGAATGCCATATAAAGTCGTCACCACCACCACCAGCATCAAGGGACTCGGGTTCGAACTTGAGATTGAATTTGCATATCGTCTTATTGATTTTCGTCTCTGGTCTCCAAAAGGAGATGGCAACCTGATTATATAACCGCTTCTTATTTACAGCATCAAGACCGCTGTATTCTCCCACTCTTTCTGTCTTTCTTTCTTTCTCTCTTTCTTTCTTCCCTTCCGTCTTTCAAGCTCGCTTCCTCAAATGTAACATCCTCTCCAGCCCCAATCAGCCCGTCTCCTCGTCTCGCTATTCTCCCTCTCCTCGACAGCGCAATAATGAAATGTATCTTCGTCAGAGAATGGGTTTGCTGCTTTCCAGCTCTAAAGATGCTAAAAAGAAAAGTGTGAAACAACATGGGAGATGAAGCAAGACTAAAAAGTGATAGTACCGAAGCCACCAAAGAATCAAATCAATTCATACAAGAAAACAAAAAACCCCTTTTGCATTTCCCCTTATAACGCCCTGCGTGTGTAAAAGCAAACCTCCTAGTTCAATGCATTTGAAGCGTAGGGGGTATTATGAAATAAATAAAAACCAATTCGACCTCGTTGCCTTCGTTGCGTGCTAAAGCGCATGAGCATACAAAGACCGCGGAAAGCAACTCATAGATCGCTCATGCAGATCGTAAGTGCATCACTGGCCGTCTGAGGCCTGGGATATCAAAAGCAAGGAAAGGTCGAGAGAAACAAAACTCGGCACCGGGTCCGCAGAGCCGTGTCGTCAGCAAAAGTCGAGTTGAGCATCATGTACAGCGCGATGCAAAGGGCCGGAATTATATGTTGGCACTCTTAGTCAACGAAAGTCCTCTAAGCCGAGGGCGGAATCGACCTCCTTGCGATTGACTTGACTCGATCCTCGATAGTCGCGCTGCCGATGTGAAGTCGTTGCTGGCTTCAAAGCTGGGTCTCACCCTGTCCATCGAGGCTCGCATACGGTCGTATGATGGTCGCGCTCGGTCAATCGATGGCCGGGCTTGCATTGGTACATCCAACGATATTCGATGTGCCGTGTAATTGGTCGAGTCGCTGCCATTTTGGCTGTGCTGATTATATGTCGTGGTTCGTGTCGCTGTTGAAGGAGGGTAAATAGGCCGTAGATCCTCATCAACACTGCCATAAGCCACGTGCTTGGGCATCTTCTTTGACCTCCTTGAGCTCTTGGATGACTTGGACTTGTCACTCTTGGTGTCTGCGGTGAGAGGATCACTGGCCTCTTCGACCTGGTAGAGGTGTGCGAATTTACCCATTCGTTCCTGCTCACGAATGATATCGACATCGTAAGGCCAGTACACTTTCTGCAGAGCCTTGGTGGCAAATCGTGGGAAGAGACAGATGACAGGTACAAGGAAGAAACATGCCCAGAAGGTTGCTTCTCCATATACCTGTGCAGCAGTACCATAGAAGAACGCCGACGAGGTGAAGGAAGTGTACACTCCAGTCCAGAAGAAAATGAACACATCAGAGATGACAACAATGAGCACCATCAGCCAATCCCAACGATAGGTGTTGATCAGAATGTACATGTTGATCGTGATGACGGCGGGGTGAGCAACATAGGCGCCAAACCGAAGACGGTCCTCTACACCAAGGCCGTTGCCAGTCAAGAAGGTGCCAGGCATAAACAGAAGATACGGAATAAAGAAAACCATGATGGACTGATAAACACCATCAATCATGTAGAGCCTTTAGCAGAGTTAGCACAGGGCATCGATGTCAAGGGCAGTTTACTTACCAGAACTTGAGCTGGGTCCACTCCAGTCGCTCGATACCTCGTCGGTAGAGCTGAGGAACAGCCAACGATACCTTGTCAGACACGTCCTGATCCAGAACACCCATAATAGCAACAGGGACCGAAGTAAAGAAGAGGTTAAACATGAGAATGTACGTGTAGTCGAAGAGATATGTCATATCCATATCACAATAGATCTCGTACCAGAAAATGGAGAAGGTCCAGACCATGTTCTTGTAAAAGAAATTGCTGATACTCTCTGCCAGACGGCGGTATGACCATCGACCATGGACGAGCACCAGTCTCTGAAGGAATCGGAATTGAGCAATAGCATAGTCAGAAGACATGGCCGCTTGACGGCCTTCGACACCAGCAATACCGACACCAACATCGGCTTCCTGGATCATGGCAACATCGTTGGCACCGTCACCAATGGAAAGAGTCATGACATCGAGACCGTTCTTGACCATAGCCACAACGGCAGCCTTCTGCGCAGGACTGACTCGACAACAGAGAACCGACTTGCACTGCTTGCAGAGCAGGAGAAACTTTTGCTTCAGGCGGTCGTTGAGTACCCATCGGAGTGTGAAACCATCAATGACAAGTCCGTGGGTTGGTGCGGGCGGTTCGTGGTTCTTCTTGGCAAGCGCGAGATCATGATCGCTACCAGTAATACCAAAAGTCTGAAGGTTATCATCCAATAGTCTTTCTGCCATGTCAAAGAAGGTCTCGTCAGTGATCTCGCCTGTCTCGTCCTCGTCGACCTTGAGGTGAATCAGTTCCATGTCATTGTTGAGAAGGTTACAAGAGAAGCCGATATTAATAGCAGTCTCAACTTTGTCGCCAGTGAGAACCCAAAGCTTGATGCCAGCATTGCCCAAGAGAGCAATTGTGTCGGGTACCCCATCTTGTAAACGATCCTCGATGGCGGTACCACCAATAAGGTAGAGATCTTGTTCAATCAGCTCGGCCACCGATTCCAGCTTCTCTTCCCGCTCTTCGAGGGCAGAAGCAGCTGCATCGTGTTCTTTCTTCCAAGTTCGGTAGTCCTGCTCGGAAACTTCCTTGTGGGCAATACACAGTGTTCGAAGACCTTCCCGGGCAAACATTTCGAGATGCTCAGCAGTCGTCTTTCTGAGCTCCTTCTGTTCGCCTCGTTTCAGGCGAGAGTAGATGATGCTGTCTGCACCCTTGCAGAAGAGAACGATGCGACCATCAGGCATCCGGACAATTGAACTCATTCGCTTTCGACTAGAGTTGAATTCAAGTGTGTTAAGAATTTGATAATGTCGGTCCTGGCCCATCACGTTCAGATTGATGCCTTCACCAGAGCTTCCGAGAACAGTGAAACCCATATCACGAGCAGTGGCAACCAAGGCTTCTTCATCTGGTGACTGCGCCTTGAAAATCATTTTTGGTTTGTCGCCATCAACCTTCTCAGCCATCACAGTATGACAGAGAGCCAGGGCTAGCATGAAATACTCGTTGGCTGCCTGCTGCTCGGGGCCGGAGTCGCCAGAGAGATCGGAAACGAAGTCAGGAGCAATGAATGTCAAAGCCTCGTCGTGAAGATATGGGTTGTCGTGAATTTTGCGAAGACCAGCAAGCGCCCGAACCTTGGCGTCAGCAATCTCGGCGCGAACTCTCTCTCCTTCCTTCTCAACATCAATGCCAAGTCGCTTCTGCATTCCTGCCTGAGCTTCCGTGTAAGCTTCTCCATATGGCTGTCCATTAATCGTTGCCTTCTTGAACTCCATGACGTTTTGCGTGAGAGTACCCGTTTTGTCGGAAAAGATGTATTCGATTTGGCCAACATCGTCCGAAATATTCCATGACTTGGGAATGCATGGTTGATCAATTGGCTCATAGTACATCTCCACATCGCTGTAAATAAAGATAGCCTGCAAGGTTCGCACAATTTCCAGGGTAATATAGAGCGAAATGGGGACCAAGTTCTGAAACAGAATGATGGCAGCCCAGAAAGTGATAAATCCGCTCATAGCTGGTTTGCCACCAATGGATCCGAAGTCGAAGAAGTGAAGAGACGCATCTGTCTTTGCCCATGCCACGCCGTTTATTATAGCGGCGAGCAAACACATGATAAGCAAGATACCAAAGTTACACACGACATTGAAGTTCATCTCTCGAGCAATGCGAGCACGCTTACTAGGAGTGATACCGGCGTTCATCATGATTTTGGTGTCATGTCCGGTGTAAACAACTACACCAAGAATCCACTCAGTATTCCGGAGGTTGCATCCACGTAGGAGGAGATTGTCGATGGTGATAGGTTCCGTCATATCCTCGGGCTCGTCGTCGAGGTAGCCGGGGACATTCTGCTTCCACTTGATGGCAC
Organism: Fusarium tjaetaba; assembly: GCF_013396195.1. NCBI lineage: Eukaryota > Fungi > Ascomycota > Sordariomycetes > Hypocreales > Nectriaceae > Fusarium > Fusarium tjaetaba. The sequence goes on along the minus strand of NW_023501268.1, from coordinate 18,326 downwards.
CGTTATACTTGTAGAGGTTTGGCTGAGGTCCCTCGCTTTCGATCACAAACTCTGCACGTTCGCAGTCCCTGGCGTGCTTTAGACCTCGGCCGCAACGTAAAGCCTGGCGGACTTTCAGGTTAGTTTCGCCGTCCAGATTTTTGGTTTCGACATAGCAACCGCCATCGGGATCGGAGGTAGACAGGATGATGACATCGGCGGGCAATTCTTCGTCATTATATATACGAACGAAATCGCCAACGACGAGACTCTTCCAGGTATCCTTTTGAAATCGGGCACCGGATGGGGGATGGTTGTAGTTGATAACATCAGACTTCATCTGCGATAAAGCTGCTGCGCGCTTGGCATCTTGCTGGTCGGGCATCTCAAATTGTGCAGGTGTGGCCTGGGGTGAAGGTGATGGAACAGGAGTCATCTGAATGTCCTCTCGGGCAGACATGAAGGACTCACGGCCGGTGAAAGGCGATGCAATGGACTGTCTCATGGATTGACGAGTTCGGTGCGTCTCGACTGAAGGCCGAGGCGCATCATCCTCCGCAGGGCCGGCCTTCCGCTTCGCCCTCTCTTCCTTCGCCTTCTTGGACCACAGAGATTGAGTTGCTCGCCAGATAGAACCGAAGAATTTCGAGTTGGCCTTCTTGAATTGACGCCACATGGAAACGTCGCCCTCCATAACATTGACGTTGTTCCAGTTTCGTAAGCGGTGGACAGGAGCATTGTTGAGTTCGATGTCGAGAATAGTTCGTCGGTAATCCTCGATGGCATCCTTGATAGCAGTTACTGCAATAATGAAAATCAATGGAACGGCGTTGAGACCTGGATTGACACCACCAAAAATCGGGAAGATCTAATTCAAGGTTAAGGTTACTCGCGAAGGTAAAGGGGGCCGGATGGTCAACTTACGACCAGGATAACCAAGAACAAGAAAAATATATTAGCAACATTATGGAATTGGAACCACAAGTTTTTAGGAACGAATGATAGAGGCGTATATTTGGCTGTTCGGATTTTATTTCGCGTGAAGACTTGACTGGGATGTCCGTTTTCATCCAAAAGCTCTTCAGGCAGTGGCTGGTTAAAGAACAAGGTGCGGTTCTCGTGATCCTCGTCCTCCTCACCACCATTCAGGTCTTCAGGGTTCGCTTGGGGCGGTTGGCCATCGTCGCCGTGAGGGTCGGATCCGTCGGAGGGGGGGTTCTTCTCATTGGAACCTGTCTTCTTATGTCCCATACGTTCGAGCAGAGAATTGCGTTTGTTGTTACTGCTGTTGACACTCTTTCTTTGTGTGGCCCATCGCGATCTTTGGGTGGCACTGAGGGCCTGCGGGTCAAGGTGGCCGTCAGAGGTTGTTGTTGTTGTGGTCATGATGAAGTCGCGGGCAAGCGCCCGATCGGCCCCTCGATGCCAGCCAGATTGGGGAAACTGAACGAGTCCAAGTCGGAGTCGAGAGAAGCGAAAGGCGTCTGATTAAGCGTATATGGTACAGTACAGAGTCGAAGTGAATGGAGCAGGTACAATTGAAGCAACACCAGCTGCTCGTCAAGTCAAAGATTACTATTGGCGGCGGCGATGTGATAAAGTCGAGTGTGAAACGGCTTCGCCAGGACCGTTTGAAGATCGTCGAAACGGTACAAGAAGGTGAACGTGGAGAGAGCAAAGGTAAGGTTGTTGATGGTGTCGAGATGGGACTGACGAGAAGAAACGAACGGGCTGGCTGGGAGAAGGTACGGTACAAGGGGAATTGAATTGTGTAAGCAAAGGCAATGGGCGATGGAAAGAACGGGGCGACAAGGGAAAAAAGCTACGGTGGACTTTGGAGAGACGAGAGACCCTCCCCGGGCCCCGTCCCGTCCGCCAGTTAAAGCGAGAGGCCGCGAGAGAGCCTGAGACTCTAGCACTCTGGGATAGCCATTTCTGGGTGGTACCCGCTCGAGACAACCGCTGGGACTCGCTGAGGAGCGCTGCTGAAGGGAAATGGGTAGTGGAGAGTGGGTGTCGGGGGCGTGGGTCGCAGGCTTTCTTGTGGGTGGGTGTGCGTGGGGATTCTTGATCCCGGCCCATCCGACGCACTCTTTCATCTGCCCGGAATGTATCCCCTAAGTACCCATGGATCTGCTCCTGCATACAGATTGGATCCTAGGTACCTATGGATGCATGCTTGCATTGGATGGATTGGATTCTCACGATTGCGATGCGCTGTCTCGCATTGTCTACTAACTAATGCCTAGCAGCTAAGCTTCTTTGCAGTGCTTATGTACATACCTACCCTCTACCTTGCCTTGACAGCCTTGACAAGGCGGTGTTGTCGCATTGCTGCTATACATTCAATGTCATTCATCCTATCCATCCATCAAACAGCATCACGAACAAAGTGTCTTCTACTCAGCGGACTCCAGGCTTAGCACGGTACTTTCGGACATCTGTCATACCTTACATGCCGAATGAACTTAGTACTGTACTCCCTGGTTCCCGTCATGGATAGTTGACTTCTCAGCGGTACGGATAGGCAACGGTCAAAATCCAATGGAACCTATGGATCTCCCGCCTCCCAGCGACCTGTAGAATCCACTAACGCCGGCGCCACGGTTCTAACTGAAGTCGTCGGGAATTTCGACTGTGTTGTACAGTACTGCTCTCAACAGCTAACTAGGCTGTAGAACTATCTTGGTCTAACGTGAATAGATCAGTCATACCTCAGCCCTGGGAACACGGGCGGCTCCCTCGGGCATTCACTGTGTGCGTCTTGCGGCGTGGTCGGCCGCTACATATCCCCGACACTCCTGATGTTTTTTTTTTCTACATTGGAGTTGGAGAGGATGAGAAACTCCAACAGAGGCTTGTCAGCCAGGGGTCCATTTATTTACCTTGACACGACTACAACAACACAACAAAATGCGCTGCAACGGTTTTCCAGTAATAAACATACACTGAACACTTCCACTATATCTGCATCTCTCTAGGAAGTCTTCGTGACCTAGCTTCGAATAAATCACTCGGCCCCTTGCGAGCTTTGTTAATAGCTTGCTTGCTGCGATCCATTGCTGCATACGCCTCCAGCTGGCATTTACTTGCCCCTTGAAGCACCAGCCAGCCAACCCCTTGCAAAGGGGGGAACTTACAATAGGTCGCGCCTAAGATTTGCCAAGGATATCATCAAGTGAACGGCGACCCTGGAAATCCGATGCGTGTTTTCTGTCAAGATTCGTTAGTCTCGTACGAACCATCGTGAGTTTTGAGGGTTTTGGGTACCTAAACTTTAGGTATACCTACTAACCTGTGTTTCCAATGTCCATGGATGGAAGCTCCGGCTCCGACGCCTCCGTGGATGGACTCCGCATACGGGCATTTCACCAATCCCTTCCGGCCGTGACTATTGTCATTGCAACCAAAGATATCGATAGCGTACATCTTAAAAATCAGATAAGCTTCTATTCGTTGCAGCCATCACGACTAGTCCCTAAGGGTCAAATATGGTGGCTACTTGTCGAGACCGTCATCAATGGTTTTGTGAATTCCCCTTGGATCAATCAATGGAGGCCGAAAAAGGGCGGGGTTCCTCTGAGTACCACCCTTGATAAATTGTCGAATCTTTTGATCCTCACCGTGTTGGCGACCCTGGACAATCGTCCGTAAATAAGTACATACATTGATGACTGCGAGCGGTGACTGCACAAATCTCCTGGCGAGGGTTCAGGGGATGGCTGCACAATATGTACTGCACCAGCAATAATCGGAACAGAAGATAAGTACCTAGGTAGCGGCTTCTCCAGGAACTTGTAGGTAGCAATTGCAATGTTTCAAGACGGGATCCTCCACCTTTTATTTATCCAACCTTGCGTGATGATCTCAATGGTCGCTTGGCGGCAACAAGATCCGGTTTCGCCTCGTCCTCCTTTATTGATGTTGAATACCACGCTGGAACGAAGATCTGAGACTTCTTTCTTCCTGTACGAGGATATTTACTGTCAAAGTGCGAGAAGGTAAGGGTTATTCCTGGTAGAGAGACACTTGACAGCCTCATAAACTCATAAACAACCGAGGAACAAGCTTCGACCAGATCTTCACGTCCCTGCCTAATAGAGAGAGGACCAGCAAGGTTAAATTATTACTGTATAGCATAAGCCCCACGTTGCTTCAATGGATGAATGAATGAATATCAGCCCCTCATTAAACAGACTTTGGCCGCTCTCTTTTTTGTTTATTCTGTCCCGTTTCTTTCCTAACCCACGGCGTCCTTTGTTTATTTACCTCCTACCTACTCTAATATCGATATACTCCAAATCCAATTATGCCCCTTGGCAGTATAAGGCATCCCGGGGTTATACGAGCGCCTTCCTCACTTGGATGGAAATACAAAACCTCCGCAGGTCCCGTTATGTCCAGATTTTACCTCCGCATTGTCGGGTTCACGGACTTTACTTAGGAGCGAGAAAAAGCGCCACGATATTTCTCCGCCGTCATGGATCCAATGGGACTACTCCGTAACTCATAAGTAGATGCAGACATGACTGATGGATAATAATAAAGCAGCATCGGTCGGTCACTTGTAATCAACGGACCGGGCTTACAAACACAGCGGGGTCTACCACTTTCACGGAGCCCATGGAACGAACAAATTGCGGTGCTGAGTACGGCGTTGCCGTGCCTCAAGAAAAGATATGAACCTGGCCTGGGATGCCGAAAAAGATGGATATAAAAGCCCAACAGGGTCTATGTCAACCTTGCCTAATCATTTTTGTCATTTAGACTAGAATTCGTAAGTTTTCTTACCTCTTCAAACGTCAGGACGTGCTGCACCACAGGTGACGGATTACGGTTCCACTTGGTTAGTAGAGATTCGCCATCAAATCGACGTTTCATCATCCAGCCTGACTCCAAGCTCAATTTGTTCAAGCCCAGGTGTTGGAACTTGGAGATGTGATCTTTTTCGAGTCTGTGTTATTCCCGTACGGGGATTGACGGGAGCACGAAATACACGCTCTGTACGAGGCACTTTGTTTCTTACAGTGCTACATTGCACTGACTTAATTGCCCTTATTGCTGCACTGTCCTATCCGATCATGAAAAACCGTGGATGCTTGGCTTGGCTTTCTTACCATTGCATTGTCCTTGGGTAAGGTACATGCAAGTAACAGCAGAGACCCATTGTCCCCCTGTCTTAACGCCTTATTAGCTCAGCGCCGCTCAGGAACGCGAGTGCCCTTTGCTCCTTGTTTCGTCAACTGGAGAGGACCCTTGCTAGGGGTCTCCTCTCCTGAGCCTACCATCTGCAGGTCCAAATTTCCAGTGACAGGACTCCCCAGGGGTTGCCAAATATCACGAGTAGAACTAGATCGCCAAGATCATATCGGCTGGTTGGAATCATCTATATACCTCGTGATGGCGGGCGTGAATTTCAAGAATGATAAAATGACATCGCCTCTGCTAGCTCTTTTTGTTTGTATGACATATCATCATCTGGTCGTAACACTTGAGTCAAACGGTCAACCTCTAATTCTTGATCCGAAGTGCATTTTTATCAACCCAAGGACTGCCCAGGCTAGAGAGATGGAAGGATCCATATGATCCATCAATTCTGATCCAACCCTTCAGATGCAAAGAATGGAACGCGCCGAGCTGGGCTGTGCTGCGTCAGCCTCGGATTGGACGTCTGAGACCGGCTCCTCGCAAATGACCCACTGTCGTATTCAGGCGTCATCATCTAACAAGAAGCAGTATAACTGTATAACAATAGCCCGAGCCCTGGACTCCTGTCAGGCTCGGATGCCGAAACCACATCTACTCCGTACCTAGTTATCTGAGCTTACTGGTATTACACTACAGTCAGCTTGGGCGTGTTAGACCTAATAATCCTTCTTCACAGCATCATTACCTAGTACCTACACCAACATCGACGTTGCACTAGATCAGTGCCGAAAAAAAATAAGCTCCAAGTCAACATCTTGGGGTCGCATACCAGACACAAGGTTCCAACCCCCGATTTCAATACTGCACTATGATTTGTGCAGTAATAAGAGACGAGATAGGTACTGGAATGAACGCAAAGGCTCCATTTCCGACGATCGTTCTCCAGCGTTCTCGGCGGTGTTAGCATTAAACGCATGATGAACCCCTTTTCTCGACCACCGTCTACATAGACGAAACACCCATGTGTCGTTGATAGATTATGAGGCTTGATCCCGCACACGCCGCGTATCTTGGAGCACGAACCAGTGAGCTAAAAACAACAGCATTACGTCTGCATCGTGATAAAGGCCTGGTCAATGCTGAGACCTAGAAGACCGATGTCCAAGAGGGGACTCTTCTGGAAACTCTAGCCTTTAGAAAGGGGGCCAGGCCAAGAACTGTCACCATTCCTTTTAACCGCCCGTTTGGTAGAGCGCCACATCTAGAAATGGTTACATCTATAGGGCGAGGTCTGTCAGCGGCCAAAATGCAACCTGTAACTTCTTTTAGATGCCGGTTGTTCTACAGTACTCACAGACTAACAGTAGAGATTTCTCTAAGCCAGGTACTAAGCACTAGACACAGTCGCATGATGATTGGTGATGCTATTCATATCCGTAACTCATTGCAGTCAGCTTCTAGGTACCTAGTCTACCTAGGTCCCCAGGCAGCCACAGCAGCCACACTTAGTCACCAGCCTCACCGTACCCCAACGCGCCTCAACCTAAAGCCATTAACGCGGTTAGTATGTCGTAGCTGCATCTTGTACTTCCCTCACACACCCTGTACCTGCAGTCATTTTTGCAGGTGAAGGTATCAATACCAGGAGACTCTCCAAATAACCTGCTGCATTTTTGAAAACTACCGCTGGCTATCGAATCAGATACGCCATGTCTCAAAAGGGTAAAAATGGGAATATTATGAGTTTCTTCAAACCCGTGACAAAGTCACAAACACCCAAGGCCTCCAGAACCTCAACACCAAACCCACCATCATCACCACAGCCACCTTCATCTCCATCGGAAAGAAAGTTGGCTACGCCATTCAAGAAGACGGCAACAATTCCTCGAGACTTCGAGATTAAAGATTCAGACGAAGAAGATGATCTTGGAGCATCCTCAGACGATTCGCTGGAGGATCTGTCCGCTATCCTTGGACGAGGTCGCCCAGGAAAGGCTGCTGGTACAACCCTTCACAATCCCTTTACGACCCCAAGGGCCAAGAGAACTGCAGTTGAGTTTCCTGCATCCCCATTGGCGATAATGTCCAAGCACAAATTCGACCTCAAAGCTCTGGCAAAGGATGCTAGACAGGACGATGCGACTCATGCAAGTGCTTTGAAGATCAAGGCCTTTTCAACTGCTGAACAACATGATCAACAAATGACAACAGATGAGATGTCGCGGGATGCGATGGAGGGCATTGTCAAGAACAACACCGGTCAAGATGCCCAGAAAGTAATGAGAGCTGTTCAGAGGTCAGCACCGGGACACTCACAGCTTCGATATTGCTTCTTTCGTGAAGGATATGCAATACCATCCCCCACAGCTGCCCCCAAAAAATTTAACAAAGGGCCATGGAGACTGTTGACTCAAGGCGATTACCAGACACGTGAGCAACATCTTGTCTCTGGACTACCTCTTACCATCTTGCAAATGCAGGGGGAACTCCCGGATGAGCTTTTCGAATGGATACTGAATGAGGTTTGCTCCCAAAAGTCAACTCTTGTCAGACGAGAATACTGTAACTTGCTCAGCTCGTGTCCAGAAGCAGTTGCGCGCATTGTCACGCCGCGTCGTTTGGAGGAGTTGTTTCGTCGATTCGGCGCTTCTTCTGAGCTTGAACAACAAGACTCTCAGTTGAATATCCTGAAACCAAGTGCCGAGCCCTATGAAGGACGCGACTGGTCATCTCTCAGCTCCTTCTTATCGCTCCTCACTGCCATCTCGCCCTACATGTCCCAGGAGTCGGTTGTCTATGCTTCGCAGACGCTCCTACGTATGTCAATGGACAAGTTCTTGATATATGAGATTGATTTGTTGGTCACTTACGAAACTTGTATCCATGCCCTTCTCGAAGCTATTCCTCACCCTGGCTGGGACACATTTGTGAGTTACACTCAAGGGTGGTACGCGAGATTCTGACTGACACGTATGCAGTGCTCTGAAACATGTACACAGCTGCACACATTAGTCAAAGAACAATGTGTGAGGACCAATGCTCTTGCGTGTCTGCCTATCAGCAAAGCCAGACCTCACGAGCTTAGACGGCGACTGGCTGTAGTGTTTTTGTTCAACGACCCAAGCTTGGGTCGCTACCATCCCGACGATGTGGTTACTATTCGTGGCGTCATAGCACTCTTGGATCACGAGGACTTCTTCGTCGGGCCCAAGACAGATTTCGCCCTCCTCCAGGCCAACATTATCCTTATCAATATCGTCGTGGATGACGGCTCATTTGCACCATCTCCTGATCCGGAGAAGGAAAAGCAGTTCAATAGTGATGTTGACGAGCTTGCACTTAGACTGAGGGAAATCTGGCGAAAGATCAACGATGCGGGTATGAAACTCGCTCGTACAGAAGCCAAAAGCGTCATAGAATGGGTCCAGCAGCGACTTGCACACTCAGTCCGTACACGTCGAAAGGCGAAGAAGAGCATATTTGATCTGCCAGGTCAGAAAGAGGATCCCTTCCTTCCGAAGCAGCAGAATTACATGAAGAGCTTCCTCAAGAAAGCACCACAGAGTGTGCCGGATCCAATGGCTGAACCATCCCCTGCAGAATCAGAGGATGTCTTCTACGAAGCAGTAGACGCCGATACGATCGTAGTCAAGGTGAAATAAACTTGAGAGCCACAGGGTTAGCCGAGAAGGATGAAGGCGTGCGGTATTTCACTAGGTACTGTTGTATGTCGCGAGTATTTGAACGTGTAATCAATTCTACCGCGGGCCAAGTCCCAAATCAGACAAAAGAGTCAAACACAATACACAACCTCTAAACTACAAGCGCAGACTGATGAACAATGCGGGTCGAGAACGGTTGAAGAGCCTCCCCAGTCGTGCACTCATGGAAACGGTACGTACGTAGAGGCTCCCATATAGAGATATTTATGGTGGCCAAAGGGGGTTTAGTCGAAGAACTTGCGGTTAGGATTCTTGCCAAATAGAGCCTCTCGTACTGCAGGAGCAGCAGACTCTTCCAAGAGTCGCAATCTCGCCTCAAAAGTGTTATCGATGTCAATCTTTCCACTTCCACTGATAACAACCACACCGCCAGCACTATTACTCTGTTAGCTGGCCACTCGAGGGATTTCCTGTAACGGGCTTGCACGTACATTCCCTCGGGGAGAGGATCGTCCTCTTGAATCTTTGCTGCAATGTCCTTTCCAAGCTCCTTCTTGAACTCCTTGGCAGCCTCCTCGATGGCCTTCTTGACGACATCGTAATCCTTCTTGCGCGCGCGAACCTGGAGCTCAGGCTCATCCAGAGCGTAGAAACCCTCAAGCAGGAGACCCTTGAGGGCCTTTTGGTACTTGCCCTTATCCTTGGCACCCTCGGCGAGCTTCTTCTGGGCCTCCTCAAATATGTTGTCGAGCAGCTCCTGGCGGGCGCCGAGGACCTTGAGTCGCGTCTTGTTGGCAACGGTTGAGCGGGTGATTTGCTGAGACATGGTGGCCTGCTTGAACTTCTTTTCGTACTGGCTATCGATGGCGTCTGTCTCCTGGCGGACGAGCTTGGACTTCTCGATCTCGAACTCCTCATTGGCCTTGATCTCGATCTCGCGGGCTTTCTCCATGGCTTCTTGCTTGATGAACGCCGTCATCTTGCTGAGCTCATTATTGACCTAATTGTGAGGAGAACCGCGCGTTAAAATTAGAATTAGAGGACTGGTGAGATGGACGAGGGATTGCGTCGTTTGGGCATGCGTACCTGCTGGTCGGACAAGGCGTGTTGCGACATGATGGGCAGATTTATATGGATTTGTTAGATTCGAAAGGTGAGGGGATGCTAAGGAAAGCCCTGGATGGGGTCAAGGTTGAAGTGGTGAAAGGCTGGCGATGGCCTCTTGTTAGTGAAGGTCAAGGTCAGCGATGGACTATGATGGAGTTGGTAGCTGTGTAGGTAGGTAGGTAAGGTATGGATGGATTGTGACGCCAGCCGTTCCAAGACCCAGCCTACCAGCTCCTTAGCTGTATCTTACTGTGCTCCAGCAGGGAACCGACTGCAGCTGGGGGTTAGGTAGGTAGCCAAGCCACAGATGTTCCACACCGTTTAGAGTACACTACGTAAGGTAAGGTAAGGTACTGAGGTAGCACAGCCATTTGACAAGAAGTGTCGTTCTCACACCTCATCGCAAGATAAGCATAGTTCTTGGAAGGATGAGGTATGTTTGTGGCAAGGCCCTTACTTTGGACACTTACAGATTTGAGTGTGAGCAATTGAGATCGGGTCAATGCCATTTTGCATGGTTCGCATGTGCATTATGTAACCTCACCGCCACAGTGGCTAATTAGTCCCGTGTGAGATGGAGCTGCATGCCTATCTGCTCTAGGTACTAACTGTAGTGTGCTCTACTCACGTCAGGTGTCCCACGCTCGACTCAAGCTTGTCCGCCTCCGACTTTCTATTGATTAGTTTCAATTCAAGACATAAATTTATAGCATCAAACTGGGCATTCATATTAATTCTCCATATCCTACGCTCCTCTCTCGAATAAGGCACCGGCTGGAATACCTCTCCGATCGGCGGCAGCTCAACAGCCTCCCGCGTTACCTACGACTAGCGCTTCAACCAGCCATTCCCCTTGAATCTATCGAAACGAATACATCCTTTACTTGCCCAGTGATACAAAGCGACCCTTGTACCAAACACACTGCCTATGCGACGTCTCAACAACTCGCCTCAACTCTCCCTTGCCAGATGACCTCGGACCTGGCACAGGCGCAATGGGGTTGCTTGGCGGCATCTCTTCTGGAGGGAGCATAGCTGTACGTTGTGTACAGCGCTGTTTGAACGGATAAGAGTGCTAATGTTGGCGACTGTAGCTTGGAATTATTGTTGGATTGATATCGACCAGTGTTCAGAGTCTAGGTCTGACCTTGCAGCGAAAGTCGCATATACTCGAGGACGAAAAGGGACCTCACGATGTCCGACGGCCTCCCTACCGAAGGAGGAGGTGGCAGATTGGCATGGGCATGTTTATTGTAGCAAACTTGCTGGGAAGCAGCATTCAGATCTCGACGCTTCCACTACCCGTTCTCTCGACTTTGCAGGCTGCTGGCCTCGTGTTCAACTCGATATGCGCATCATTGATCCTCAGCGAACCTTTCACAAGATGGTCTTTGTCTGGCACGATTCTCGTTACAACTGGCGCTGTATTGATCGCTATATTCGGAGCCATTCCTTCGCCGGCGCATGACTTGAAGGAGCTGTTGGAACTCATGGCGAGAAGGCCATACATTGTCTGGATGATACTTCAGGCGCTCTTTGTCCTTACTCTGGCGCTGGCCGTTGATCTAATCAACAGCATGTCGAGCCTATCACACGACGCCCGCTTTCGGCTGGCTCGAGGTATTACTTACGGCGTCATCAGTGGAGATCTCTCTGCTCATGCACTATTGTTCGCCAAGTCCTCGGTAGAGCTGGTCATCAAGACTGTTGCGGGACGGAACCAGTTCGTGCATTGGCAATCTTGGGCCATCGTCCTAGCTCTCGTCACGCTGGCTCTTTGCCAGCTCTATTACTTACACCGAGGTCTCAAGCTTGTTTCAACATCGGTTCTTTACCCTTTGGTTTTCTGTGTCTACAACATCATTGCCATTCTTGACGGCTTGATATACTTCAACCAGACGAGCCTAATATCGCCTCTAAGAGCATGCCTCATTGCTTTAGGAACTGTTATTCTGCTTTCGGGTGTCCTGGCACTCTCATGGCGATTAAGCGATGAGCAGCATACACCCGGCGTTGGACAGTCGTCCCTTGCCCCTGGTCTTGGACTTGTGGAGGACACCGAGGAGGAAGAGTCGCTGCTTGGCTCAGACAATGCCGTTGCAGATGAAGACTCAATTCCACATACATATCAAACATTCCCGCCCGCGATCGACGAAACACCACTGGTCCCCTCTCGGAAGAGGACCCCTCGGTGGGCCGAGCGAGCTGAGATTTGGGATGAGTTGGAGGACCGAGACGAGCCCAGTACTCCAGGCAATAGGAGACGGTCTAGTACACTGGCGCGCCATACAGAGTCCTCACCTCTGCTCCCAACCAAGAGATCTACCACTGGTGGCCCTGTTGGGGATGAATCTGGGCCAAGCACCGAATCTACGCCTCGACGACTTACACGACGAAGGCGAAAGAGCACAGGATTTCCGGGTCTCAAAGCTCGCCGATACCAGAGAAACAGGAGCTCTACAGACTCAGGCGCTCTTGGTAACATCCTCTCGTTGAGCTGGTTCAGGAGCAGAAACCGCCAGCCATCACAAGCTAGCACCAGCGATGGCTTTCCTTGGGGCACCACATCTCAGCAAGGCGGTGCTGAAACAAGGGGTGACGCAGCTGTATGAATACGAAATATCTCTCTATGTAGCTTTTGGAGTTGTGAAGAGTAAGAGAGGCGAACGAACGGCGTTTTCTTGTGTAGAGTTTCTTCTGGGTTTCTTGATTAGTGTCCATGGCAAGGCTCCTGGGTTTCAAACAACCCTTCGAAGGCATACCAATGTACACACACACACACACACACACACACACATATATATATATATATATATACGTTTTAGGGCTCGAATGAATAGTATCGACGACAACGCATTGCCGCTGGAGTATTTGCATTTTCTGTCCCACAGATGCCTTCGAGCGCAGTCGCAGTTGGGCTAGTCACCTTAATATCAATCCCGAACATATAACATGCTGCTTGAGATTGGTCAAATGTTTGCATCGTAAAACGTAGTAATTTCACATTGACCCTGTACTCTAGTCCTTATGAAGGCGGCCGTGCAACACCGATCCCATCTAGCAATTATTAGTTGGCCAGGATCTCCTATCATCCATGCAAATGAGAGAAACAATAGTAAAAACTCCAATTTCCATACGCACTCCGTACTCCAAGACCCTCAACTCCACATCTCGTTCTTATTTTAGCAATAAAACCATACATGCAACAGATGTGAACTCCAAATGTCCCCTAGTAGCGAAAGTTGTCTCCGAATTGATCAGGTCAGAAGTGAAGCTTCTTTCGTGATGGCAAGACCATATCCGCAACAACTCTTCGTTGCTATTGATTCAGTCGTTCGAAAATTTTCATGATAAGTGCATAATAAAAGAGATATGTAAGAACGCACGAGGCAACTGTTTTGCTGTGTGATCCCGACTCCGCTTCGATATTTGTAACTGATGTATAGATACGATTGAACAAAAAGCGGTCAATTCGAACAGGGTCCCAGGCATGGTGCGAATTATTATGACATAATTAAGACCTTCTCTAGATGCAGACTTGGTCGAAGAAACTCGCTTCGGTCGAATGTACAACAGAACACGTCCTGGGACCGAATTCCCAGTGCTGTAAAGCGGGAATGGCTGTAATAATGCGACAACGCTCCAACATAGAACTGTAACTGACGACTGATCTAAAAGATTAGAGCTCTCCTTTGCTGTAGTGGACCGTAGTTGTCTTGTAACTGGCCCGGCTTCAAATGAATGTGTCGTTTGGTTGCAATTAAATTACTGTTTGAAAAGAGAACCGTATACACGCCGGCCATGTGCATCAGCATGAACTCGCAGAGTCCTACACACGGCTCGTACTGGCTCGGCTGCGTTCATCCTCCTCTTCCATGACATCACTCAGCCGGGTAGGATGGTGATGACGAGGGACTGTCTCCCAGCCAGGAGTCCCATAGCCTTGGCCGGAATAGTCTTGGGGGTCTGAGTATGCGCCAGTCCATTGGCCTCCGCTTCCTCCACTGCCTCCTCCTCCTCCTCCAGTAGAGGTGGAAGGAGAATCTTGTTTACCGCTTGGTGGATTGGTGGTAGCGGGTGTTGCATACTCTTCTGCTTCAGCATCAGAACCGGAATATGTAGAAGGTGGTCCAGCGAAGGGAATCTTATTTCCTTGGGCATCCAACAGGAAGTTGCCATTTGCATCAATCACGTACTCACCTTCGCTGTAACCACCCTCTGATACTGGTGCTTGAAGGCCACCACCCTGTTGGCGATATTCGCCAGCACTTGTTGTTGGAGGCTGAGTCCGGGGAGAGGAAGTCGTCTCAGGCGGGTAACTAGCTCCATACTCCGTCTGATAAGCCCCTTGAGCTCTGCTGCTTTGATGTCTGCTTGGACCGCCATGTGTCATTGGAACCACTTGAACGCCTCCGACAATAGTAGGCTGTCCTGACTGAAGAGATAGCGTTCTGTCACGTTCCTCCTGCTCACGTCGCCCCAGTTCCTCCCATGCACGACGCGCCTCCTCTTTAGAGATGGACAGCTCCTTGCGCATCTCAGCAAGCTGTTTTTGAGCTTTAGAAGTTCCTCGCTCATTCTCGACAGCTTCTCGGATAGCGTCTGCTCGGCCTCGACGTTCTTGGTCTAGGGCAGCCTCCAACATGGCATTGACTTCTTGCGCGCGCTCCAATTCAGTTCGAGTTTCGAAGAACCATCGCTGGAACTTTCGCTCCGAACTTGCGCGAAGACGCTGGAGCTCAACAACAGCATGAAACAGATTGGCTCCGGCCGCAGATAGATCTGTCACCTGGCGCGCGAGCTGCTGATTCAGAGGATCCCGATTCAACTCATCCTTATTTTGTTCAAGCTTACGGATCCAGTAGCTGGTCAGTCCTTCCCAGTGCGCAGATAACGTCTCCCATCGCTCAAACGCATGAGGAAAAGAATTTCGGGTCTTTGAGCCACTGGCACCTCCCTGGTTTCCGCTCTCAGTGCCCTGTGCAGCAAAATTGGGTTGGTTTCCGGGAGTTGGGCCCGTGAAAGTTTGGGGAGGTGGTTGATTGGTAGTACCAGATCGTCCGGGCCGGCTAGCTGGTACTTGTGATGTTGTGTTTGCCCGGGGGCGGGCTGATGTGTTATCAGGGACGGCTTGCGCCTGACGCTGAGGGTTCATGGGTTGACGCGCTTCTGCGTCAGGAACCTGCCCAGCAGCAACGCCAGCAGATCTACGCTGTTCCTCTGCTCTCCGTGCCTGCTCCAGAATGCGCGCCTCCTGCTCGGCTCTCTCGCGCTGTTGCGCCTCTGCCTCAGCGCGTTGGCGCGCTTCCCGAGCTGCACGCTCCTGCATGATCATCCTTGGGCCTCTGATACCAGAGGGTGAGCCCGTTTGACCAGGAGTTGCGCCAGGGCGGAATGGGGAGGCGGCTGGCTTGCCATTGGATACTGGAGGCATGCCTCCAGAAGCCATAAGGTCGGCCATGCTTGCGGATTCCTCTTCGAGATCTGGAGTGAAAGGATTGGGGTTGCGCAGCGCCTCCTCGAGTGCAAAGAGGATGGCGCTGTGGGTATGCTTGGAGATCTTAACCACGGGGTGTGGTTCTGGATAGTTTGCAGGTACGGAAGGGGTCTGTCTCGGAGGGGACTGGGGATGCTCAGAAGACACCTCGTCAGGATCTTCAGTTAGGTCCTGTGAGAGCCGTCGGCGGGGGCGGCGAGCTTGATGCGGCGCTGAACGAACGGGGATAAGTCCCAATACAGTGGGATGGTTCTCCGGTAGGTTGTCAACGGGTGCGAGGGTCGCCTTGGGTTCAAAACCGAGAGAGGCAGCTGCGATATGGACTTTGCGAGGCTCAGGTGCTGGAGTCGGAGGTGCGTCAAATCTTGGGGTTCGACGAAGACTTCGGGGCGTGGAGAGCCGCTCAATGGGATCCGACGTCTGATTAAACAGCGGTCGTGAGCCAAGACTTGGAGTCCTTGAATGCTGGCGTTGCGGGTGCTGGGTAGGGGTCGTGGGCACGTTAGGGTCGTGACGGTCGTAAGAAGCAGATGATGATCGTATTCTGGTCACGTCTGCGGCGCTGAAAGGGCGAGGAATTGGGTTGCGAAAGTTCGACAAGTTGAAGGTTCACCAGCGGGCGCTGGTGGTGTGTTGCGTTACGGTGGAGGTTTCGGGAGGGTGGAGTGGGGGAAGCTCGATGCGTTGTACAAAAAGTCGGGTTCTTTTCGAGTTGCCAAACGGGTGAGCAGATCAGAATGAAGAGGCCTCTTCAATCTGAATGACAGTGATGGTCTCGGGAAGGACGGCCAGGTCTCAGTCCGGTCTGAGTCTACTCGAGACAGAACCGAGAAGTGTAATTGCCCAACTGGAATGTTGAGGCGAGCGAAGTAAAGGTGAGGAGGGTCAAGTTGGGTGAGTGTATGTGAGCCCAAGAGGATGGGCACTGGCTGGTGATGTCAAAAAAAAGCTGGTGGCAGGAAACCCAAGCCAGGCCGGAAGCTGGAAAAATGGGGGGGTTGGTGCTCGTTAGGAGCTGTAGTGACCGCCCGACAGACCAAGGTCCAGACAAGCTGAGAGATCTCGAGAAACGAGCCACTAGTAAGAGAGAATCTCCAACTGCAAGCACTTCGCACAAAACGCACGCGCACGCGATACGTAAAATAACCAGCGCGAAATGAACAGTATTTGGCTCAGGTAGCCGATTACTTTATGTGGTGGAATTTATAGAGACGACGCGAGTTTGCGCACAATCGCATTTGTTCGACGAAGCCCACGCAAGGAACAAAAAAGGTTGTTTGGAGGTTTGCGCGCGCGTGGCCGAGCAGCAAATCAGCAGCTCGTTTAGTTTGATCGAATGTTCTTATGGAGGCCGTTTGAAAGGGCTTTTTTCGTCCAGCGAATCTGTTTGCAGCTCGAAAATTAGTAATTGTCGCGCAATGGCTTGAACGTTGTCGCGCGGCCGTCTTGCGCAGCTCGGAGCCCGTACAAGCAAGCAGTGCAGTGCTGCAAATGCAGCTAAGTAGGTAAATCGAGCGGCTGGGAAGGACGAAGCAAGGGGAGCACAAGAACAACATACTCCTCTTTTTGGGCCAACGGCGTCTTTCCGGGGAGGTTCTTTATCCACGCATGAGTTGAGGAGGTATCACCATCCTGTGCGAATGGTTATTCTTTACCTAGGGGTGATGATGAGAAGAAGAGGTCAAGGTAAAGTACAAGTTGGAAGGGGGCAGAAGAGGTGCGCGCACTGACTGACGTAGGGGCCTACCTGCTAACTAAGGTAAGGAAGTTGCGCTGTCAAAACTGCGACGAGGTCTCCTCCCTCAAACTGGGCATGGAACTGGCAATGGCACTGCCCGCTGGAATTGATAACTGAATGGAATTAGTTAGTAGTTGCGCCAGGTTTCCTTGGTTTGTTGGCCAACGAAGAGCGATAAAAACTCTGCTAATGCAACTAATAATTACCTATTAATGCCACTATTCTTTAAGGCTTGACCGGGATCGAGGGTCATCATATTGTACTAGCATTAGCCGGCGAGAGTTCATCCAGACGGCGACAGATATATTAATGTTTAAAACGTCACTCTTTAGATTATCATTGAACAAGCAATTCGAGCCGAGTGTCTTTGCCTTTCTTTGATTCATGTCTTTGACCTTATAAAGTACGGTACGTAACTTAGTATGTGTTAGACTCTCTAGGTACCTTAGGCAACTTACACACCCTCGAACAACGTAGGGCACTGGGGACCATCTCTGATTCTAGGGTAAATCCATCTGATAACCCTCCAAGAGTAGGACAATGACAAAGAGCTGGAGGCTTGGATATCAGTCAATTACTTCGTAGCCATATCCTATCGAGTCTCATGTATTGTTTCGGAGACTGGCGTTTGACCTGTCTACTCACCCATCCCGTTGACTTCCCAAATCATCTCATCTCGTCCCATCTCGCCAAGTCCTGGCATTGTTACCACACGTGGTTACATTGGGCAATAAGGCTCAACCCATCTCTATCGAAACCCGATAAGCTCAGTCGGACTAAGATTGATCTGACTGCCCAAGACAGTTGTCGCTTTTTCAAAGTACTGCCTTTATCATTGACTTCCCCAAGCCTTTGCATGTCTTTTGCATGACAGCACGTTTCTAGCGAGTCACCTAAGAGCTTTGAGCCACCGACTGACTTCAGCGTAGGAGGAAGCGCATGGGCCGTGGTCTGGATTACTGACCTTCTCAATCGTACTGACCGCTCTTGACATACAGGGTTCGAGGTGGAAGCAGAGCTGCAGCGTACGAGAACTCAATATTACAGTGCCAGGCCTTGGGGGGCAAGAAAACACCGAACCTTGATATAGGGTGTTAAAATAAACTTAGTAAAGAGTCCCCTAAATTTAGGGTAGATTTACCTAAATATTTTTATCACTTAAGGTTAAGGTCCTGAATTTTCTTTCCTCCCCTAG